>NC_056733.1:1897692339-1897824839 GCF_019279795.1 Protopterus annectens | reverse complement strand
TTGCTGGCTTAAAAGCCTATGTTTGTACTTGTTCCCTGCCTTTCCTGTAACTAGTCTAGTTCAGATACAGATTTGCTGTATTCCAGGACTCTTTGTAAGCATCTGAGCCCCCCAAGCCTTTCTGTGTTGGAGGGAAGCCTTCTCGCTTATCAATGGGAGTGGTAAGCATTAGGTAGCCTATCTACCACAAGAGGAGTGGTTCCTTGCCCAGAAATTGTACCTATTGGTCATTTGGACAGTTTTGTCCCATCTCTTTCAACTTTCTGGTTTAAAAGCCGCACTTGCGCTTGTTTCCCACCTTTCCTGTAACTAGCCTAGTCCAGATACAGAGTTGCTGTATCCTGGACTGTTGTTAAGCTTCTGAACCTTGCAAGCCTTTCTGTGTTGGAGGAAAGCCTTCTAGCTTATCAGTGGGAGTGGTAAGCACTAGGAAGCCTGTCTACCATGAGAGGAGAGCTTCTTGGCCCAGAAATTGTAGTTTATTGACCATTTGGACAGTTTGTCCAACTCTTTCAACTTTCTGGTTTAAAAGACCACATCTGCGCTTGTTTCCCATCTTTCCTGTAACTATCCTACTGGGTAGCACTAGACAGCCTTAAACTGATACAAGCCTTCTAGCTTAGGAGAGAGACTTTGGAGTGATTAAGTATCAGTTTTCTGTACTTTCTTGCTGTACTGAACTGTTTTCCGCCTAAATGCAGATTTTCAAGCATTTATTGTGATTTAAAAGCTTGTTTTTTTCACATGTTGTACTTATTTGACTGCCTGCACTTTTAAAAAGTTGTTTTTTGTTTAAATAATGTTTAACTGTTGTAGGCTACACACTATGATCGTCTGTAGTCGTTTAAAGCTGTTTTAAGTGTATTTTTTACTGTTTTTGCCTTATCTTTTAAAAAAAAACAAAAATAAAAAACACAAAAAAATTCCTTGTTTCCCACCTTTCTAAGCTAGTATAGTCCAGTTTTCAGGCTAGTGCTGAATTCAGGGCTGTGATACTAGTTAATGAGTTGCCCATACCTTACTGAGATAGAAGGAAGTTTCTCTGTTCCCCTGTGAGAGGGGAGAGCTTTGAGCAATCTATCTGTCCCTGGATGAGTAGTTCCAGCCCAGATGTCAGTAGTTTATTGGCCATTTTGGACTAATTTCTATCTCTTTCATTTCCCTACTATAAAAACCACGTTTGCATGGTTTTGTGCACCGGGCAGTGCCAGTTAGCTACGGTTAAATTTTTCCCGGCTCCACTAAGTCTCCTCTCCAGATTTTCCCTTGATACTAGTCTAACTCTCAACCTAAGCACTCAAAAAGCATCTTACAGCCCAGCACTTGCTCAGACCTAATAGCAAGCACTAACATACCCTGACACTGATTGCCTAGTAGGGCAAGGCTCTTTATTCACCCCTCACCAACCAAGCGACTAAGCAACTCACCCTACTATTCAGGCATGACCAAAGGGCAACTTCAGGTGCACTCTCCAGTCCAGCTGGTGAATCTGGATATCCTGAGGCAATGTTACAACTGCCTCATGTACACAGACAACCCTCTCCTCCTACCACAAAACACTAACATATGCGAGAGATGCAATTATACAGAAAAACTGGAAGCTAAGCTGTCTCCACCCAAGACTGGAACAGACAGTCAAGAGGAGAAGGTTAACACTTGCGCCACAACTCCAGCTGCACACAGACCTACTAAAAGAGCACTCGCAAAAATACACATAAATACACAAAATCATACTTGGAGGCTCTAAACAAAAACCTGCAAAAGCATCAGAGACCTCCAAAGCGGACACCCAAAGAACCTGCACTTCCCGTCACAAACCAGACAACACAAAATCAGTGTGCTGCACAATCACATCCCTTAAGGCAAAATAACATACCTAACACACTAGTAATAGGTGACTCTATAGACAGGCACACTGACGTCCCCCTCACTAGGCTGGACAAGCAGAAGGTTACCGTTAGCTGCCTGTTGGGAGCCAGAATCCGCCACATAACACAAGCACTCAGGTCACTTCAGAACAAATACAAATATGACTCTGTCATTGTTCATGTTGGTGTGAATGACCTGAGACATACCTCCCTGGACTACATGAAAAGAGACGTGGAAGAGCTCTATGATCATGTAGCCCAGGCTGGTATGACCCTGACCATGAGTAGCATCCTGCCCTCACCAAGAATGATACTTCAGTATAAAGAAAAAAATGATCAATTTCAACAATTGGCTAAGCTTCTGGTGTCATTCAAAGGGGATCCAGTGTCTGTCAGCCTGGGACGACATGCTCAACAAGCCATGCTGCTTCGCAAGAGATGGCTTGCACCTGTCACCCCTAGGCTTTTGAATATTGGCCAAGGCTCTTGCTGCCCCCATAGTGCCTTTTTTAGGCAAGGCTCAAAAGTCAAACCCACCTCCGTAAACAGCACATGTAGCAAAAAACTGAGGGTTATGCTACTCAACACCAGGAGTTTAAATCTCAAAATGCATGTGGTCGAAGCATTCCTCAGTATGGAGAACGTCGACATCTGTGCAGTAACTGAAACCTGGTTCAAGGCTCCAGAGAGCACTCCAGCACTACTGGGCTACAACTCATACCACATGATTTGGCCACAGAACACGGACCGAAACACAAAAGGAGGGGGGTGTATCCATATTCATCAAGGATACCTACACCTCCAGGTTAGTGGTGCAGCATGATACCTCTGAGATCATCCATGTGCAACTAACATCGGGCAAATCTGCAGTTCAAATTGTGGCCTGCTACAGATCACCCTCCATGACCCAGGACCACCATTCCACCTTTCTGGAGACACTGGAAAACATGAAGGTCCTACCAAACACCCTGATATTGGGCGATTTCAATTACCCTGCCATTCACTGGGAAAACTACTCCAGTACAAATTCCTAGGCCCAGCGCTTCCTGGAATTCATCAACTCAAATGTCCTGGATCAGCTGGTAAACTCCCTTACCAAAGCTGAAAACATATTGGACCTGGTCATCACCAACATGGGCGACAGGTGTTCCACACCGGAGGTCAACACGTCACTGGTTAGATCAGACCATAAACTAATAATTCTGGATGTCCACACCCCACTACCACCCCAACTAAGGAAACTACAGTAAAAAACTTTTCTAAAGCAAGCTTCACCTTACTTAAGACAGAGGTGGTAAGTTTCACAGCCCCCACGTTAATGGATAACGTTGCCCAAGATGCAGAAACCTTTACAAATGCACTCTATGAGCACCTACAAGGAATTATGGATCATGCCATCCCTAGAAAAACCAAGACTCACTCCTCTAAGAGAAGGAAACCAGTTTGGTGGACCCCTGCAATAAACAGGCTATACAATAGAAGGATGAAACAAGTTCAGAGAAAAAGCAAATCCCAAGAAGGAAAGACATCCCTGATCAGTATCAGTAAAAAAACGAGGTCCCTCATGAAATCATCCAAGACTAACTTCGAAAGAAAAATAGCCAAGGATTCAAAAGATAACCACAAAGCCTTCTTTAGCTATGTTAAGAATCTAAGTGGCAACTTGCAGATATGCACTGAACTAGTGCAAAATAGCAGAAAATATACTGAACCTACTGATATTGCCAACATCCTGGCAGATAGGTTCAGTGTAAACTTCACCCCCTCTCACCTCCAAAAGGGCCCACAACAATACCGGAAAAGTGTAGTGTCACAAAAATCACAGACGCACAGGTGAAAACAGCCCTTTCAAAAGCCAAAAACACACCATCGATGGGACCAGATGGTGTCCCAGGCTGCGTCTTGCACGAACTACAGAGCAAACTAACCCCCCACCTAAACATGCTGTTCAACCTCAGCCTCTCCACAGGCTATGTGCCCATAGAATGGTGCACAGCAATGGTTATTCCTCTCCACAAAGGAGGGGCTACAACTGACCCTGGTAACTATCTCCCCATAAGCCTGACTAGCATGGTCTGGAAGGCTATGGAGTGCATTGTCATGGAACTCATTAACAAAGACATTGGGAACCTCCAAACACTTGACCCAACCCAGTTCAGCTTTGTTAAGGGCAGATCATGCCTACTAAACCTAGTGGACTTCTTCGAGACAGTCACCAAGGCTATAAACGAGGGAAAGGTGGTTCACACAGCCTACCTTAACCTTGCCAAGGCTTTCAACACCATTCTCCACTCAGGTATTACAGAAAAACTCACCAGCCTGAACATAAACCCCTATGTCACGAGATGGGTTGCCAACTGGCTTACAGACAGAACTCACACGGTAAGAATAGCGGGCTCCAGGTCCGACTCTAAACCAGTCACAAGTGGTGTCTCACAAGGCTCGGTCCTGGGACCCCTACTGTTCAGCATATACTTCTCAGAAGTACAGGCAAACACAGGAGGACTATGGCTAACCAAGTTAGCCGATGACTGCAAATGGGGCACCATAATTGACTCTCTGGCTGACACGGACATCCTCCAAAAGGGCCTTACTGAGATGGACACCTGGTGTCAAAGTCATGACCTCAAGCTAAATGCCAAAAAATGCATAGTCATCCCATTTGGGAAAAACAAAACACCCATGAATTACCACATAGGTGGCAGCCCCCTTAATACAGAAGAGGTAATAAGAGATCTGGGGACCCAGGTAGATAGTAATCTCTCCTTTGACAATCATATTGCCAAAGTAGTTAGGAAATCCTTCTATGTGGCCCATCTAATTACTAGGGTTCGCATCTAGAAATAAAGAGGTTCTAGTGCCCCTCTACTCATCACTCATTAGACCCATCATAGAGTACAGTGCCCCATTTGGGATGTACCTCACAGGACACTTCCAACAGCTGGAAAGACCACAAAAGTACCTCACCAAGAGGATTACTGACCTCAAACATATGTCCTATGCAGCCCGACTGAAAAAACTCTGGCTGCACTTAGTGGCATATCGCTTACTCAGAGGTGATCTCTGCCTGACTTACAAAGCCATGTCGAACTCAGAATTTATGGACATGCTCCACCTAAAGAAATCCAAGTCACTGTGAGCCATGCGCTCTAGTGAGCTAAACCTCGCCACAACAATAAATAGAACATGCTGGAGGGATAGATTCCTGTCACAGAGACTCCCCATGCTTTGGAACAAAATTCCAAATTACATCAGGCAGAGCCCCTCACTAACACTTTTCAAGAGAAACCTTGAGGAGTGGATGGGTAACAGAAAATACACCCCTGGGATCACTTCATTGGCTCCACTTGACAGAGGATCAGTTAATCAATGGGGCGGCGAAAGCCGACATACTCAGGCTAGGCTTATAAATGCCCATGGGCAGATAGCTGAGTACCTACCTATGAACCTATGAACCTATGAGTCTATGATCAGCACTGACTGCCCTTATCCAAGAGGAACATAGTTGACACCCCCCAATGTAAATTTATGGTCTCCCATTCAGTTGTGTAAGTTAAGCTTAAAAAGGGTAATTGAGGAGCTGTGTTTTACGTGAATTGGGAGTTTGTTCCAGAGGAGTGGAAATCTCTGGGAGACATATCTGTCTTCCAGCATGTTCTGTTAATGTTGGAGGCTAGGTTAAGATTCCTAGAGTGAGTGAATCTTGTCCTATTTGACTTGCGAATGTGCAGAATTTCTATTAGAGACTGCTCTGTAGGCCAGGCACAAGTCACCTCTCAGCAGCCTATAAGATACAGAGTACAGTGACAGGGCCTTCCGTTTGTCCATGTAGGTCATGTGTTGAAGGCCCTGAATTTTCTTGGTGAGAAACCTATGAGGTCTCTCCAGCTAATGCAGGTGTTGGGTAAGGTACATACAGAAGTGAACATTGGTCTGTTGAGATATGAGTACAGGGGAGTATTACATCCTTAGCTCTGGATGCAATGCTCTTACTTATGAGATGTGCAATATAGAAGACCTTCCTTACCACCATGGATACACGGTGACCAAACTTAAGGTTGCTATCAACCTGTATTCCCAAGTCTCTCACCACAGGGTTTGAGCTAGGGGGGGTACTGTTAATAGTGTAATTTTCATGGACTTCCCCTTTGCCGAAAGGGATGATAACACATTTTTTTGCACTTAATTTAAGTCTGTGGTTTTGGCAGCAGTCATTTGCAGTATTCCAAAATTAGAAAACACCACACTGGCCACAGAAAAAGTATGGTTAGCGCTTTCGTTTATAAATTAAATAAACTTCATCAGA
Source organism: Protopterus annectens (assembly GCF_019279795.1). Classification (NCBI taxonomy): domain Eukaryota; kingdom Metazoa; phylum Chordata; order Ceratodontiformes; family Protopteridae; genus Protopterus; species Protopterus annectens. The sequence goes on along the minus strand of NC_056733.1, from coordinate 1,897,818,665 downwards.
CAAACATACAGAGGAAATGACTCTTTAAATACAAAATCAAAATGACATCACATCCTGTCATCAAATATACAAATTTAAAATGTTTAAACTATTTAAATTTTAAAATACTAATATTCCATACATAACAAGTATTAAAAATGTTATCCTAACGCATTAAAGACTTTAACTTCAATAGACTCATAATGGAAACGGTGTCATTTAAGCCAGGAGACACCGAAGCGTTACTCCTCCAACAGTAAAGAAATGGGCCCCCCTCTTTTATTATCCATGATTTTTTCAATAACTAAAAAATGGAATTCATGATCAGGGAAAGCCGAAACATGTCTTGCAAGAGCATTGGTTTGGTTACATTTAGCTATAGCATGGACATGTTCGTAAATTCTATTCTTAATAGCCCTATCGGTTTTTCCTATGTAATATGAGGGGCAATTATGGCATAAGGCCAAATAAACAACCCCTTTTGTATTGCAGTTGAATTTATCAGTAAGATAAAATCTTTTCCCATTGACTTCAAAGTGCTTTGTCACTAATATATATTTGCACATTCTACAAGTTCCACATTTTCCCATTCCATTATGTGGTTTATAATTCTCCGTTTGTTTAAATTCTAAGATAGTTTTCAGATTTCTCCCTTTCTTATAAACAATATTAGGAGATAAACCTAAACATTCTCTTAGAAAAGCATCATCAGAAAGGAATGACCAATTTTTTGAAATAATGGTTCTAATGGAAAGAGCATCCTTTGAAAAAGTTGTTATAAAGTTAGTTCCAACAAGGTCCTTGCCATGATCAGTATTGGCCATATGAGCCATTGTTGTTAACTCACTAGAAATATTATTCATCTCAACTTCATTTAATTTTCCATTAGATATATCATCTAATATATTCACCATACATTTCAAAATGGATGAAAAAATTCCTTGCTCTCTCTTGAATGTGACTTCTCTAACTAGTTCATTGATTAGTGAGAGTGGATAACCTCTACTTTGGAACATTTCACTGAGAATTCGGCATTCATCCAAAAAATCTACTTCCAAAGTAGACATTCTCGATGCTCTGACTAACTGTCCCTTACTACTCCACGTTTTTGATGCAAGGGATGGCAGCTTGAAAAATCTAAAAATGAATTGGAATATGTAGATTTCCGAAATATTCTGGATGTAAATATATTCAATTCATAATTTTTAGATAACAAAACATCTACATAGCTGATAGAATTTTCTTGAAACTCAAAAGTGAATTCAAGAAAATTGGTGGAACTATTCATTTCAAGAATGAAAGATTCTGCTGAATTTTTATCTCCTTTCCACAAAATGAAAATATCGTCTAGGTAACGGGTATACCAGACTACTTTCTCTTTGAATAAAGGGAATTTGAATAGAATATTCTTTTCCCATGCTGCCATAACTGTATTAGCAAAGCTGCCCCCACATGGGGAGCCCATTGCTATTCCAGTTTTCTGCAAAAAATATTTTTCATTGAACATGAAGTAATTATTAGTTAGAACCAATTCAAGTAAATAGATCAGAACATCAATATCACTACCTGACATTCCTTCATCCAGAAGGAAGTCCCTGACCCATTCACATCCAATATCCTGTGGGATACAGGTATAAAGGTCTCGGACATCTATTGTTAGGAAATTCACTTCACAATTAAAGGGGACCAAATTAACAGCTTCAAGGAATGCCGAGGAATCTTTACATATCTGTCTTTTATTCTTTAAAAATTCTTTCAATTTACAATCAATATACTTGGCACAACCATATGTTATGGATTGTCTGCCATCAATGATTGGTCTCCAGGGAGGCGAGGCTAAAGATTTATGAATTTTCGGTAATCCGAACAGTTTCGGAATTAATGGATATGACATTTTTAGATAATTATACAAATCCATGTCAACTCTGTTTTCAATGAACAAATCATTAAGATAGCTATTAAATCTTTGATATGCCCCATTAATTTCATTCAGTGACACTTCTAAATAAGCTGGAGTATCCAGCATATCCAAAATTCTTGTTTTGTAATCATCCTTATTGAAAAATACTAGCCCCCCCCCTCCTTTGTCTGGTTTACTAATCCAGACATTGGAAAATTTTAGTGTATCCAATGCATCTCGTTCCACTGTTGATAAGTTATTACTTTTGTCTCTCAATTTGTGCTTTCCCTCCAGTAAACATCTAATGTCATTTTCACATATTCTTTCATATAACATGATGGATGGGTGTAGCGGTGGATTAAAAACACTGGCCACTCTAAAATCACTAATTAAACTTGAAATGTTATTAAACATGATTTTCAAATTTCTAGTGAAAAGTTTTAAATCTGCCAGTGTCCTAGCTACATCACTATTACAAGAAGGAACAAAGGTCAACCCTTTAGCTAAAACATCAATTAGTTTCGAATCGGGGTTGAAATCAGAATAATTTTATATAATTATAAATATATAATTATATAATTATATATTCTGAAATTTTCTGTAGAATTCAAGATCACGTTGACCTTCCTATTAGCAGACAAATCCATTGAGGCATCATCAGAACTTATGAGATGATCTATCACCTCTTTCTTGTTCTGATATTTTCTTTTTATCTGATTTTGATACCTTGGAACATGCTGTTGGCCATTCTTTTTCATCTCTGACCGAAAAAAATTTTCATTATTATTATTATTATTGCTGCTATTATTCCTGGTATTCACATTCCCTTGATTGTTATTGTTGTAGTTATTAACGCCCCTACCAGCTATCCTATCACTTCTCCTAACTAGTGAAGGATTATTAACTTCAAAATCACATTGTTCATCTACATGTTCAAAGGAGCATTCAGTAACCACATTATCATTATAAGTACCATTACATTCAACATTAGGCAAACTATTATTATGAATAGTTCCACCAATTTTCTTGAATTCACTTTTGAGTTTCAAGAAAATTCTATCAGCTATTTAGATGTTTTGTTATCTAAAAATTATGAATTGAATATATTTACATCCAGAATATTTCGGAAATCTACATATTCCAATTCATTTTTAGATTTTTCAAGCTGCCATCCCTTGCATCAAAAACGTGGAGTAGTGAAGGGACAGTTAGTCAGAGCATCGAGAATGTCTACTTTGGAAGTAGATTTTTTGGATGAATGCCGAATTCTCAGTGAAATGTTCCAAAGTAGAGGTTATCCACTCTCACTAATCAATGAACTAGTCAGAGAAGTCACATTCAAGAGAGAGCAAGTTATTTTTTCATCCATTTTGAAATGTATGGTGAATATATTAGATGATATATCTAATGGAGAATTAAATGAAGTTGAGATGAATAATATTTCTAGTGAGTCAACAACAATGGCTCATATGGCCAATACTGATCATGGCAAGGACCTTGTTGGAACTAACTTTATAACAACTTTTTCAAAGGATGCTCTTTCCATTAGAACCATTATTTAAAAAAAATTGGTCATTCCTTTCTGATGATGCTTTTCTAAGAGAATGTTTAGGTTTATCTCCCAGTATTGTTTATAAGAAAGGGAGAAATCTGAAAACTATCTTAGAATTTAAACAAAAGGAGAATTATAAACCACATAATGGAATGGGAAAATGTGGAACTTGTAGAATGTGCAAATATATATTAGTGACGAAGCACTTTGAAGTCAATGGGAAAAGATTTTATCTTACTGATAAATTCAACTGCAATACAAAAGGGGTTGTTTATTTGGCCTTATGCCATAATTGCCCCTCATATTACATAGGAAAAACCGATAGGGCTATTAAGAATAGAATTTACGAACATGTCCATGCTATAGCTAAATGTAACCAAACCAATGCTCTTGCAAGACATGTTTCGGCTTTCCCTGATCATGAATTCCATTTTTTAGTTATTGAAAAAATCATGGATAATAAAAGAGGGGGGCCCATTTCTTTACTGTTGGAGGAGAAAGAATTATTTTGGCAGCTGAAATTGAACGCTTCGGTGTCTCCTGGCTTAAATGACACCGTTTCCATTATGAGTCTATTGAAGTTAAAGTCTTTAATGCGTTAGGATAACATTTTTAATACTTGTTATGTATGGAATATTAGTATTTTAAAATTTAAATAGTTTAAACATTTTAAATTTGTATATTTGATGACAGGATGTGATGTCATTTTGATTTTGTATTTAAAGAGTCATTTCCTCTTTATGTTTGTCTGATGAAGTTTATTTAATTTATAAACAAAAGTGCTAACCATACTTTTTCTGTGGCCAGTGTGGTGTTTTCTAATTTTGGAATACTTGTTTTTTGCTTTTATTTGTTGAGTCATTTGTAGTATGTCAACATCATTGGGGGACTCAATGACTGCAACCAGTTTGCAGACATCTGCAAATTTGGTAAGCCACAGGCTATCTAGTTTCACCTGGACTACTAAGAAATAAAACAGTAGGTGGCTCAGCGCAGATCCTTGTGGTACACCACTGGTAACTGGTCTGCTGATAGAGGTGGAATCCCCAACTTTGACTGCATGCGTTCTGTCAGTGAGCAGTTGGCTACCCATCTAGCGACATATACTTTAATTCCCAGTTGGGTGAGTTTCTCAATGATGTCTGAGTGGGGGACTGTGTCAAAAGTTATGGCTAAGTCAAGACAGGCTGCATGTACTCTGTATGTACTGTTTTGCCTTCATCCAGGGCTTTGGTGACATTCTCAAAGAAGTCCAACAGGTTTAATAAGCATGATGTACCCTTAACAAAGCCAAATTGGGTTGAGTCAAGAGTGTGAAGGTCACCTATGTCTTTGTTGATAAAGTCCATTATGATTCTCTCCACTGGCCTTGCAGATAAAGCTGGTTAGGCTTATAGGTCTACAGTTCCCAGGGTCAGTTGATGGAACCCCTTTGTGCAAGGAAATTATTGCTGTTTTCCACTCTGCTGGGCAAAGCCAGTACTTAGACTGGGGTTGAAGAGAGTGCCAAGTCATTTTGCTAGGTCCTGTTTTAGAACATTTAGTAAGCAGCCTTGGATGTTATCCGGTCCTATAGAGGCTGTGTTTTTGGCCATGGAGAGTGCAGTTATGATTGCTCTTTGGTGATACTAGATAGAGGACTGGTGACAGATATGCTTTGGCTATTTCTGGTGGGGATGGGGGGGGGGGGGGATTTGTACCAAACCTGTCTGCTAGCAGGTTGGCAATCTCCTCAGGGTCAGGATGAGTGGTACTGTCCACTACTAGTTCGGCACAAAACTGGGTCTTCCCTTTTAGATTTTTGATGTATCTAAAGAATATCTTGTGATTATCCTTAGCTAGGGATGTTAGTTTATCTTTGTAATTGGCTTTAAAGGACTTTACAAGCTATCTAATTTGCTTGTTCAAGCTGTGGAGGGTGTCCTTTCTCTGCTGAGTCAGTTCCCTCTTGTTCTCAGACATTAGTTTCTTCATTTTGTTGTATAATGAATTTATGCTTGATGTCCACCAGGGTGGCTTGTTTTTCTTGTGAGGACCTTGTTTTGATCTACTCAGGTACAGCTGAGTCTATAAATTTATATAGGTGTTTATACAGGGCACTGGTATACACCTCTGTATAGGAATCATTATTGACAGTGGTAGCAGGGGGCGTGAAACTACTTATGTCATCACTTAGGAGGCTATAGTTTGCTTTGGAGAAATTTTCCACCCTTTTGTCTCTTGAGGTGGTTCAGGTATGATCACTACTTCGAATGAGACTGATTTATACTCAGACCTTACCAGGGAGGGCAGCACACAGGGGGTATTACAGAGACCCCATATGTTGGTGAGTACTAAGTCTAGGACATTCAAGCCCCTTGTGGGGGTGCAAAGTATCTGTTACAGTATTTGTATTAACAAAGTTCAGGAACGTTAAGGCGAGTATGTTTGTGCTCATATATGACTCCCAGTTGATGGAAGGATAGTTGAAATCACCCATGACCAAGGTGTTTGGCTGTATAGTGAGCAACTTAAGTAGATCCAGGTAGGCAGAGTGGTTCTTGTGGTTCATGCTGGGGGACTTATAGCTAACAATGATATGGAAGGGGGTTTTACCTACAGTTAGCTGGACTTGGAGTAGCTCTAGGGAGTCATTATGTTTGCCAGTCTTGAGGTGTATTTGTCTTTAATAAAGATGGATAGACCTCTGCCTTTGGTTCTTTCATGCTTGTTTTGAGGTCTGAATGTGTGGAAAGCATTAGACCTGAGGCCATTTGTTCTGGACACTTTGGTAAAGGAGGTAAAAAGTGGTGAAATTGTTCCCACTTGGTAATGATAGGTTCATAGGCTAATATTTAATTACTAGGCTAGTGCCTCTGTGGGCCATTTTAAGGATAGCCAATTTCCATCCCAAAGGTGAGAATCAAACCATGTACCATGGGCCTGTGAGGCAAACACCTAAACTATTATACAAACCTCAACACCATTTAGTGCAAATAACCAGAATAGCAACTGGATAGTCATGGAAAATGCAAAAAAAGTAATGGAAGTGCCCTAAAAATATCTTGCAGAAGATTTGTTGTTGAAGAAGTCTAACTCTTAGCTACAGAAAATCTGTTTCATAGGAGGATGATGACAGAGTGTTCACTGACTCAGAAGGAGCAGACGGGCATAACCTAGGCTGATTTTAGCAAGGACGGCATACTTTGGATCTGGACTTGGGACATTTTAGAATATAGAAAGACCACTTTGAAGAACTTTTAAATCTGGTGGACATGTGCTTCCCTGAGGAGGCACTGACAGAAGTATGAGGAGACTGAATATACTTTTGTAGATGAGGCCACTGCAGTGATTAAACAGCTCCTTATTGGAAGGCTGCAAGTTTGGATGAGATCTAGCTGAATCAGCTGTTGTTAATGTATATTTTCAATGTTGTGTAGAAAAAGTGAAAATATCTCTGGATTAGATTAAAAAAATGGGGACAGGAATATGTGATTAAAATAAAGAGGGATCACATTACTTGACATTCTAGTGAACTTGCACTCCAGGATGCTGGAAAGGAGACTCAGGTGATTCAGGTGGGGCAATGCAGAATGTGTTTGGCTGTGTAACACTGAATCAACACTTTGACCTTGCACAGATATTGGAGGAGTCATAGGAGTTTACCAATTTTGTATAAATATGTTTCGTGGACTTGGAAAAGGCATTTGACCAAATATTGCAGAATACCATTTGGAATGTGTTACAACTTTGCAGGGTTCCAAGAGGAATGTTGCATGCCATTTGGTGCCTGCATTTGCAGAACCAAGAGGTATGCCCACATTCTCAGTGTTAAGCTAAATATATTTAATTTAGGCACAGGATTCCAACAAACGTGTCATGAGTTTCGTGACAGGATATGAAGAGAGAGAATTTGCAGCCAAAATTAGTTTATATTTTTCAAACTGATGATGCCATTTAGTTTTTCCTCTCATAAATTTGGGTTAGGGTGGCGTAACGGCAAAAGTGTTTGCCTTGCAAACACAAGGTGGAATCCCAGGGGTGTATTTTCTGTTCCTCATCCAGTTATCCAGGTTGTGCTTAAAAGGGGTTAATGAGATACTCTGCTTGACATGGAGAGAGAGTCTATTCCACAGAAGGAGTCATCTCTGGGACGGTTCCCCTTCACAAGATCGAATGGATGGAAGCTCAAAATTCATAATCTCAAGACCAGAATCTCGAACTTCCATTCACTCAAAATTGTGAATGGGAGCCTTAAAAAAAAAAATAAAACGTTAACTTACCTTATTGCAGGGGGTCAGGTCCCCCTGTACCCTAGCAGTTTAAATGTGAATGTTCTGTGACCGCACTATAGTGGAGGAATGGAAAATCTTCAGTTTTGCGCTTACGTGTATAGCGCGAAATAGGAGATTTCCCTTTCCTTCACTATAGTGCAATCTCGGAGTAGGTATATTTAAGTAAGTGGGGTGTGGGGGCACATCCCCCCATGTGGGGGGTGCAGTGGGGCGAAGCCCCCCTGATAAAACATTTGAAAGGTGTTCATTTTTTTTTGTCCCTTTCATATGTTCGAGTTTCTCCACAGTCGAGATTCTGGTTTCGAGTTTATGACTTTCGAGTTTAGAGAAATTTGATCATATGAAGGGGAAACTTCTGGGACACAAATCTGTCCCATCAACAAATCCTGTTGATGTCACAGACCAGGCTGAGGTTGTGCGTGCAGGTTACTCTAGTGGAATTTGACTTGTGGATATGCAGCAGTCTCATCAAGTTGGGGTCTGAGATTGCTTTATATGCCAGACAGAGGTCACCTCTGAGGAGTCTGTATGAGACTGAATAGAGGGACAGAACTTTTAGCCTATCTGTGTAGGGTAGATGTTTGAGACCCTGCATTCTCCTGGTGAGGAACCTCTGTGGTCTCTCCAGCTGCTGCATGTGCTTTGTGAGGTACATGCCAAAAGGGGCATTGTACTCAATAATGGGTTTTATAAGGGAAGAATACAGAGCTGTTATGACCTCCTTTTCCCCTGGATGAGATACTCTTACTAATAAGGTATGCTATAACGAAAGCTTTCCTTACAATGGAAGCAATATGGTAGTCAAAAGTCAGCTTGCTATCAACCTGGGTGCCCAAGCCCCTCATGACTTATTGCTTGCTTAGGACCTTGTTATTATTGTGATAATTTGTGAGGACATCACTCTTCCCAAAGGACAGTACGTAGACAGTAGCCTTGACTTCAGAGAAGTATATTCTGAGCAGGAGTGGTCCCAGCACTGACTCATGTGACACACCACTAGTAATTGGTCCCTTGCTGGATCTGGATTCATGTCACAAAAGTTATACAGTGGAGTATTTTTGACATTCTAGCTCTGTTAGAGCAGTATATTACCAAATATCACCAGTAGTGTTGTAAGGTACAATTTACTGTAGTTAGGCACAAGATGAAATCATATTTGAAAGGCAAGACAGCCCAAACAGCAAAGCAACATGGATGCCAGTCAATTTTTCAGTGCAGATTTTTATGGTCCATGTGTTGCTCGAATCATATTGGTAAAATAAGGAACTACCTATCTGTGATCACTGTTTATATTCTGATACCATAATTGAAATTAATAGTTGTGTTTATATGGTAGATTTGCCTGAATATCTGGCAATTTGGTCTGTTCCTGGTGACACTGTACCACTTTTAAGGAAGGCAAAGGTTATAAAAAGCTGATGGGACCTTGTTCTACAGCTCCCCTTAATCTGTTTAAAAAGCATGTCTTATGGTGGGATCATACAAGTATGTGGACATATTATACAGATTAGATACTCTGGTAGATAATCTGTAAGCCAAAATTTAAAAAAAAAATGGTCAGTTGAGAATATTTTCATAAATCACAAAATGATTAGAATATGAGAGTTTGTTACATGAATGCCATGCATTGTTGGAAGCTAATGATTCTAGCATGTTGAGAAGGGACAAATATATCTATACAGTTAATTGTGAAAAAGCATATACATTGCTGCATGGAGGGTGGCCTAATGGTTAAGGTGTTTGCCTTACAAACACAAGGTGCAGCGTTTGAGCCTAACAAGGGATAATTGGCTAGGCTTAAAATGTCTCGCAAGGGCAGCTAGCTTAGTATGAACATAGAAAAAAGTTGTTTTGTAAGGTAGAAGATGTGAAGCCCTATTTAGATAAATGACTTAGAATTAACACTAGTTGTAAGATATAGGTTTTAAAGGATCTGGATGGAAATGTGGTTTATACATTTAATGGTGTAATCTTTGTTGCAGAATGTCCTGTCTTTACTTTTCATGCAAAAGGGTTTTTTTCTAGCTATGTGAGGGGAGGGGCACCTAGATTATTGCAGGACAGCAGTGCTTTCTTGGATAGAAAAAAGAAAAATTACTGCTGCAGAGATGGATACTGTCTTGAAAGCTGTTAACGTCTAGCCTTTTCCTGGCTTGGATGACTCAAGCATCACATAAGGCTAGTCCTCTTATATAACTTATGTTTCTCTTTCACCCCACCATCATCTTCTAGCCTCAGTTTTATTTCTTACCCGACCTTCTTGCAGCAATCCTTCCCTTTAACTTCCTCTGGCTACAATCATTTTCATTTTTCAGACCTACTATCTCTCTCTCCTACCTTGCTTCCATCTTCTGTTCCACTATTGAAAATCTTACTTACTTGCTGTGCTCCCAAAGTCCATATCCTTGAAATACTCATTTGTAATTTGTAAATAATTATCTGTCTAGTAACTTTATCCACGTACTTTCTCATATATATATATATATATATATATATATATATATATATATATATATTTATTCCTTTCTTTACTAACTAATCATTTTTCTCTCTTTCATCTCTGATACTCTTGTCAACTTATTAATAATCTTTAGGTAACTACCTGTCACTCTGTCTTAAAATATTCCTACTTACTTTACTACCTGTAGGAGCCTCACTACCTCTAACTACACTTGGCAGTACACAAACTCTGTATACTGTTTTTGTACACATCTTAAATTAGAACTCACCTTAAACTCTGTAAATAATTTTTATGCTGTTACTTTTTCAACTTGAAAATGTTAATTATTTTGCTTATAATACTATTTTCAGTTACAAATTTTATTGTAATTTTTGTGGAGCTTATCTCCCCAGGCCTCCGCTGAAAAAGGGATATCAGCTCAGCTGGACAAACTAATGTAAAATCATCGTCATCTTCTTTCGGCTGTTCTCGTTAGGGGTCACCACAGCAGATCACCTGTTTCCATTTCTTCCTGTCCTCTGCATCTTGCTCTGTCACACCAACCACCTGCATGTCCTCTCTCACCACATCCATAAACCTTAGCTTAGGCCTTCCTCTTTTCCTGTTACCTGGTAGCTTCATCCTTAGCATCTTTTTCCCAATATACTCAGCATCCCTCCTCGGCACATGTCCAAACCAACGTAATCGTGCCTCTCTGGCTTTGTCTCCAAACCTTCCAACCTGGGCTGACCCTCTAATATACTTATTCCTAATTTTGTCCACCCTCATCACACCCAGTGCAAATCTTATCATCTTTAATTCTGCCACATCCAGCTCAAACTCCTTCCTTTTTGTCAATGCCACTGTCTCCAACCCATATAACACAGCTGGTCTCACTACCCTCTTGTAGACCTTCCCTTTCACTCTTACAGGTACTTGTCTGTCACAAATCACTCCTGACACTCTTCTCCACCCACTCCATCCTGCCTGTACTCTCTTCTTCACCTCTCTTCCACACTCACCGTTACTCTGAACTATTGACCCCAAGTATTTAAACTCATCCACCTTTGCCACCTCTACTACTTGCATCCTCACCATTCCTCTATCCTCCCTCTCATTCACACACATATATTCTGTCTTACTCCTGCTGACCTTCATTCCTCTTCTCTCTAGAGCATATCTCCATCTCTCCAGGGTCTCCTCCACCTGTTCCCTACTCTCACTACAGATCACAATGTCATCTGCAAACATCATAGTCCATGGGGACTCCAGTCTGATCTCGTCTGTCAATCTGTCCATCACCATTGCAAATTAGAAAGGGCTCAGAGCTGATCCTTGATGTAACCCCACCTCCACCTTAAACGCATCTGTCACTCCCACTGCAGACCTCACTGCTGTCACACTACCCTCGTACATATCCTGTACCACTATTACATACTTTTCTGACACTCCTGACTTCCTCATACGATACCACAACTCCTCTCTAGGCACCCTGTCATATGCTTTCTCTAAGTCTATAAAAACACAATGCAACTCCTTCTGACATTCTCTGTACTTTTCCATCAACACTCTCAGAGCAAAGATGGCATCTGTAGTGCTCTTTCCCAGCATGAAACCATACTGCTGATCACTAATCATGACGCCCCTTCTTAACCTTGCTTCCACTACTCTTTCCCATAACTTCATGCTGTGACTGATCAATTTAGTCCCTCTGTAGTTACTACAGCTCTGCACATCACCCTTATTCTTAAGAATCGGTACCAAAACACTTTTTCTCCATTCCTCAGGCATCCACTCACTTTCAAAGATTTCATTAAACAATCTGGTTAAAAACTCCACAGCCATTTCACCTAAACACCTCCATGCTTCCACAGGTATGTCATCTGGACCAACAACCTTTCCATTCTTCATTCTCTTCATAGCTATCCTTACTTCCTCCTTGCTAATCCATTGTACTTCATGATTCACTATCCCTACATCATCCAACCTTCTCTCCCTCTCATTCTCTTCATTCATCAACCCCTCAAAGTACTCTTTCCATCTCCTCAACACACTCTCCTTGCTTGTGAGTATGTTTCCCTCATTATCCTTTATCACCTTTACCTGCTGCACATCTTTCCTAGCTCGGTCCCTCTGTCTAGCCAATTGGTACAGGTCCTTTTCTCCCTCCTTAGTGTCCAACCTTTCATACAACTCTTCATATGCCTTATCCTTAGCCTTCGTCACCTCTCTCTTTGCCATGCACCTCATCTCCTTATACTGCTGTCTACTTTCTTCATCTCTCTGACAATCCCACTTCTTCTTTGCCAACCTCTTTCTCTGTATACTCTCCTGTACTTCCTCATTCCACCACCATGTCTCCTTGTCATCCTTCCTCTGTCCAGATGTGATACCAACCACCTTTCTAGCCGTCTCCCTTACTATCTCTGCTGTAGTTACCCAGCTATTTGGTAACTCTTCACTGCCACCAAGTACCTGCCTTAACTCATCCCTGAACTCCACCTCACAATTACTCTTTTTCAATTTCCACCATTTGATCCTTGGTGCTGCCCTCACACTCCTTTTACTCCTCTTCATGATCACCGATGTCATCCTACAAACCATCATCCTATGCTGCCCAACAACACTTTCTCCGGTCACCACTTTACAGTCTCCAATCTCCTTCAAACTGGCCCTCCTACATAAGATATAATCCACCTGTGTGCATCTTCCTCCACTCTTGTATGTCACACTATGCTCCTCCCTCTTGTTAAAATACATATTCACCACAGCCATGTCCATCCTTTTTGCAAAATCCACTACCATCTGACCTTCTGCATTGCTTTGTTTAACACCATACCTACCCATCACTTCCTCATCCCCTCTGTTCCCTTCACCAACATGCCCATTGAAATCTGCTCCAATCACCACTCTCTCACCCTTGGGTACAGTCATCTCCACTTCATTCAATTCACTCCAAAATTTTTCTTTCTCATCCATTGCACACCCAACTTGTGGAGCATATGCACTAACAACATTCATCATTACACCATCAATTTCCAGCTTCATAAACATCACTCTATCTGACACTCTATCTGACACTCTTTTCACCTTCAAAACACTCTTAGCATACTGTTCTTTCAGAATAACTCCTACGCCATTTCTCCTCCCATCCACACCATGATAACACAATTTGAACCCACCTCCGATACATCTAGCCTTACTCCCCTTCCATCTGGTCTCATGCACACAATAATAATGACAAACTAATGTAAAATAAATAATAAATAAATAATAATCAATTTTTAAATGAACCACTGTTTCATTTTATCTCTTTTGAATTCATGTATGTTCCTACTTATCTAACCATTGCTTTCCCCCCTCTTCTCTTCACCTTTTCTAATTTAAACAGATTAAACTTAATTCTCTTACTAAAGAATCTTACAATTTTTTGGTTACTCTATATTATACTTGTAAAATGACAACCTTTACAACTTTGTTACATTATATAGCACTTATAAAATGGCAGTCTGTATCAAATATTTATATTTGATATATTCTACTGTCTTGCTTTCATGTAATATGTTGGATCTTTACTCCTTGGGCCTCCACTGAAAACATGTTATTGTCCAATAAGACTTTCCAGGTAAAGAAATGTTAATAAAAATAAGTAACTAACTAAATAAATAAAATGTATTTTCTACAAAAAAAGGATAAATAGTGTACTTTCCACAAAAAAAGGATACATATTTTAAAATATTTTTGTTCATGTTATAATAAGTGGCTATGTTATAGAATGCAGTATTTACAAATATGTAAAGGGACCTTTAAGTTTCTTTGGAAATGTAATCTATCTAAATCATTGGTTTTATTTAACGTACCTGTTCCTAAAAATGTTCCTAGATCTAAATATTTTATTTTATCAATTCTATTAGTCACTGCATGCAAAGTTATTACAATCGTCTGGAACAATGAGTCTACACCTTCATTCAAAGAGTTTAAGAATATCGCTATCAATGTTTCTCAAATGGAATTATCAACAGTCAAGACGAGAACTGCTAGAATCACTTCATACTCTTGGATAAATGTTATTAAAGATGCATTAGGGGAAAATTAAAGCTAATATGTCCTGAAATAATATCATTGATTCGATGATACATAATTGATTTTTTTAGATAGACACCTTTTGTAAATAGTTATCATTTATTTGTTGTTATAATGATTTTAATGATACTTATTGTTTGTTTACTTCCAAATATGGTTGTATCTTTTGACCTGTTATTTATTTTAAAAATTTAATGAAAAGATTTAGAAAAAAATGTTATTTGGAGAAAGAATTGTAAGCATTATTTTAATATTTGGAGGCATTGTGTGATGTTAAGTATAAACCTCTGAAGAAAGTAACCCAAACAAATTTAGAGGCTTTTCTTCCTAAATATCTAGTTCAGCAATAAAGATTATGACTGTAAGAAAATTTTGATTACATAGAAAGAGTTGGTAATTAATGTTCTTTGAAAGGAATCTGATAGCAGACTGTGACATAGAAAATGCTTTCAATGATGTTTGCCATGTTCAAGAGTGGAAAATTTATCAGCTTAAGGTATTAGCAGCAAATGTATTAATCTTTTGGCAATCTGTATATATGAATAGTACCATCAATTAATGGATGATCAAGTGAATCTGTTCTCCTACATAATGGTATTAAACAGGGTGTCTTACGAGCCCTGTTTTGCTTTCTTTATGATTGCAGTGCTGGGCTGGCCCAGGAGCGCTACAAAATCCTGAAAGCCCAAAATCCCAAAACCCAAAATCCTGAGATCAAAATCTTGAAAGTTCAAAATACTGAAAACTCAAAATACTGAAAGTCATAATACTGAAAACACACAAGATGCCAACACTTACTATATTCTAGCACAAGTACATACAGAAACAAATAAAAGACAAACCATAATACTCTTCTCCAAGTATAAGCAGGGGGCAAGCACCCCTGCACCCCCCATATGGGGGGCTGTGCCCCTCACACCCCTGTTACTTAAATATATCAACTCCAAAATTGAACTTAGTGTAGTGAAGTGCAGTCTTGGAGATGATATATTTAAGTAGCAGTGGTGTGGGGGGTGCAGCCCCCCACAAGGGTGGTGCAGGGGGGCTTGCCCCCCTGCTTATAGTTGAAGGGTAATATGTTTCTGTATGTACTTGTGCTGGAATATTGTAAGTGTTGGTATCCTGTGTGTTTTCAGTATTATGAGTTTCAGTATTTTGAGTTTTCAGTATTTTGACCTTTCAAGATTTTGGTTTCAGGAATTTGGCCTTCAGGATTTTGGGATTTCAGGATTATGTGATTATGTGACTGGGGAGCCTGTTTCCATGGTCGGGGAAGTGGTCACTGAGGCCTGTCTTTTAGTGTACCAGTGCTGGTGATGTTATTTGGGTTGGAAGTGAGTATCCAGTCTAATATGGATGCTTTATTTTAGGGCTTGTTATGCCTGGTATGGAGGTTGATTAGATAGGAGAAACTGGGCAGATTTATACTATTGGTGGGATTTATACCTGTTGGGACCAGTCTATGTTTAGGTCATCTATGATGATTGTTTATTTTTGAATATTATTGGATACCCAGGACAGAATGTCTTCAGTCGTGGAGATATTTCCTGTTAAAATATACAGGGCAATTTTACAAAGACTCTTGAGTTGATTAAGTTTGAGAAAGGATATGAGTATTTCTGCATGTTAAAGAGGAAACAGTATGCTAATATATGGTTAGGTGGATGCTGTTTGGGTAAATAATAGCCAAACCTCCAAACCTTTAGTTCTTTCAGTAAGCCATAAGGATGTTATATCCTAGTGGGATAATTTTATTATTATCTATTGTTAAAGCCATAATAAAGAACTGTAAAAAGGGGTAAAGTTTAAACAGGGCATGGATTGATTGCAAAAAATGTATTTCATAACATCCCACATTTGTGGGTTATAGAATGCTTCCAGACATATAAAATGCAACCTACACTGATCAATAACATAGCAGTAACTATGAAAAAGTGGCAGACCAGTTAACGACTTGAATCATGATAAAGGACAAAGGATATTTCAGGGTGATTCTTTTCCACACCTGCTGTTTTGCCTTGACCTTAAGCCAAAAGCTATTTAGCAGGATAGTCCATGACTGTAGCTTAACTTACAAAAACAGAAATCTGCATAGATATCTCATCTATTTTTTGTGCATAATGTAAGACTGCATCTCATTAGATATTAGTAGCTAAAATCACAAATAGTTAGAACATTTTCAGATGATATAAGAATGCCATCTTTCCTGATAAATGTGCAAAAGCATAATTAATAGCTGGACAGCTAATGCAGCAAGAAAATATCAGCCTGAGACAGGAGTATGACACAAAGAAAGTTTAAAAGGGCAGCGCGTATAAATATTTTCGAAAAGGTGAAGGGTTAGCAGTTACACATGAAAAGATGAGAACAGAGTTTAATAAGGAATAGTTTAGAAGATTAAAGTTATATGAAATTCCATTTTCATCTAGGAGTAAAGTTCAAGCTATAAATCAGCTTGCTCTTTGTTTTCTAACTTACAGTTTTGGTGTGACTGACTGTCCCCAAACAGCACTGAATCAGTTGTAGAAGAAAGCAAGAAAAATGCTTCATATTCATCAAATGATGTATAAACACTTGTGCATGGCAAGGTTTTATATCCCTCATTCTGAAGCAGGTATGAGCTTTCACAAAATTAACTATATGTATAGGTCTGTAATAATTTGGTGGTGTGATCAGATTCAAACACAGCAAACGTTTTAAAGCATGAAGAAAAGAAATCTAAGACATCTGTTCTCAAATTAGCTGAAGATTCTCAGAAAGTAGTGAGAATGGAAATCGAACCAGTAGACAAAAATCAGTTGGCAACAGAAAGTGCCAAAAGCAAAAGAAAGAATATAAAGAACAGGACTATAAGAAAAGGAAATACACCTGGAAAACTTACAGTTATAGTGGCAGGTATAGAGAACATCTGGAAAAACACATGCTGATCAAATTTGATGCAAGTATGGTTTAAGGAGAGGTAAATTTAAACCAAAAGACAAAAATGATAATAAGGGCAGCTAAAGATACTAGGCTACATACATGTTGATTTACAAAGGCTACTGAAAGAGATACAGATAAACATAAGTTATGTTGTACAGAACTAGGAGCAGCTCTTCACCTTGCTGATGGGTGCACTGGGGATTTTGCAAACACTAGAACATGAAGGTAGCGGAGAAGCATTAGCAACACGATCCACAAAGAATTAGTGAAGATGAAGAAGGTCTAAATTTATTTATTTGTTTACTAGGAAAGTCAAACTTGGAACAAGCCAATTTTCAGTAGAGGCCCTGGGAGAAATGCTCCAGATAGATGTCTTTGTAACATGGGAGGAAAGTAGAGCACATGGAGGAAACCCACACAAATGCAAGGAGGACATGTAGACTCGGCACAGAAGGTAATCCAGCCAAGAATCAAACCAGAGAACTTCTTGCTGTGAGGTGACAACACAAACCACTGCACCATCCATGAATGCATGGGATCATCCAATACCAACAGTTAAGAAAGTAGAAGCAAGAAGTCAAGATATGGCAGTTAAAGAAAATAGACCAAAACTAACATTAGGCAGTGAAATAGCGATACCTAGTGATCATAGTACCCTGTGTATTGAGACATACAAAGTCATAAAATATCAGAATTTGCAACCAGAAATTAGAGTAACATGGCATAAAGACATCCAGATAGATCCAATAGTAGTAGGAGCAACAGGGCTGACAAAATTTTTTTTTCACGTGTAGGTTCATAGTTAAGTACTAGGCTTGGTGCCCTTTGGGCCATTTTAACTTTATCCAATTTACTTTTTTGTGTTCAAAATAACAAATCCCGTGTGGTTATAGATTAGTCTTACCCATCCCAAGGTCGATAATTATATAGTACCCCTAATTAGAATAAATGAGATCATAGCATAGATAATTTGAAGTGATTCATACATGGGATAAAGCATTTAGAAGCAGGCTTTGTCCATTAGTAGTACAGAGGTTAGTCCTGGGGTAAAATTTCTGTTTCTGATCCATAGATATAAGTTGTACTTGAAAATGGACAGGGATAAACTTTGTTTTATGTAAACGGTGAAGTAGCAGTATCCTCTGTGAGATATATCTAGCCTCCAAACCACAAACCATTCTACTGATGTTGCAGCAAACTTAAATATATAGACTGACAGATTAATTTTTTATCTAAATAAATTCTATATGGACAGTGGATTCTGGAAATGAAGAAAATGACATGATAATTGATGATATAACCACATTTAAAAAAGAAAACAGCATGAAAACAAAGGATATCAAAGCAGTGGGAATTTTTATTTAAATACTAAAAAAATAATTTTGTGGAAAGATTAAGAAAACTGATAATGCAAATTATAAAACACCCTAAAATAAATATCTTAGCCAATAATGACATTAAAAGGATAAAAGCATTAATGGATGAAGAAGATATGATTGTCCACAATTTTCTGTACTATTTATTTCAGTATTAAAGGCGCTAATAATTAAAATGAAATATGAGTTAAAGTAAGCATAAGATGAAGAGAAAGGGAAAAATTGGAGAAAGATTTAGACACGGGATGAAGGTTGTGTGTGAAAACCCTAAAATAGATATCTTATTGAGTAATCGCACTACAAAGAAAGCATATGTTAACAGAGGAACAGGACAAGATTTTCACTATCAATTGCACTGTTTTTTGAAGTAAAGGGGCTAGCAATACAGGAATAAGAAAAAGTACAGAAAAAAATATAATGACGTTAAAGGGAAAAAGGCACAATTTGCAGATTAAAGTATTGTATAAACTGAAGAAATAAAAAGTAAAGTCGTGGTATGTTTTAAATATGCATAGTAAATTTGTAAGATACTCAGGACACGTTTTTAATGAATAAAAAACAGTGGCAAAAAGAGAGATGATTTTCATGTGATCATGGTAAAAAATAATTAATATATACAGTATACTTTATCATATCAGATATTTAAATAACATCACTAACACAAACAACAAAATAAAGCATGTAATTTTAAATAAAATTTAGTAGCAATACTATGACTGAAGAATTAACACTTAAAATAATGATTTCCTAGAAAGCAATCTACAAGTCACTCAAAATCATAAAGTAATGCTAAATATTCAAAAACAAATACATGAATTCATATCCATTACATACAGTTCAGGAATATCACATAATCTGATGCTCATAAAGCAAGAAGATGGTTAGGTGATGCCCTGCTATATGAAATATATTACAGTCTGTACCATAGCTCAGTAGGTTACAATACATAATGAAGGGAAATAATTTTGGACATTCACAAGCAATAAAATTAATACTTAGGAAGGAGGATAAAAAACAATTTTGAAATAATGGGTAGATGACAGAATATTTTAAAATGACTAAACTATACTACTTCTTTTCATAATGGATATAAGAGGAAAACATTTAGGTTAATTAAAAAGTGAGTATAAATAGACAAAAACATCTTCTGAATACACACGCACAGCAATAACAAAATGATATAAACTTTATAAGACAAACTATAAAAATGTACACTTTTTAGGGAATTCAGGATAAGCTAAAAGAAGAGTATAAAGAGATGACTGAGTAATATGAACTAGACAATATTACTGTACAGAATTATGATATGCTGAAGTTATATCAATTATTTTTGCTCTTTCTTTTGCTGACCATCAGCTTGGCCACTCCACTGATCCACCTTTCCCTTGGCAAGAGACTTGTGGTGCATTTAATTTGGGGGAGGGGGTGAAGATCAGATGAACTAAGAGATGGACTATCATTCATGTGGAGGAATATTTTAAATGTTGTGCATTTACCTCCTACTGTATATGCCCAGAGCATATTCAATAAACTGACATGAAATGGACACTGCAATTACTGACCATGCCTCTAGGTGTGATGTAACCAAAACCCTGCTCTTTTTTTGTTCATATGTTCATAAGTAAGGACTAGGCTAGCTGCCCTTTTGGGTCATTTTAAATCTAGTCAATTTCCCTTCCAAAGATTAGAATCAAATGCCATAGCTTGTATCTGTGAGGTTAACATCCTAACCATTATACCAACCCTTAACCCCTCCTCAAAAATCCCAATTTCCCCAAAGCCATGTTTGGTTAATTGGCTTTCTCAGACTCACACAGTTACCAAATGAGTTTTGTGAGACTCGAACCATGTATCATAGAAATTTGCTTGTTAACAGTACACAGCCATGATCCAACACTCTACCTGCCAGACTAAAAAAAAAAACACTTAGTCCCTGTTGGGGAATCAAACTCTGGTCTCTATTATGACAGGTGGGGATACTCCAACAACCAACAATACAAGACACCATTCTTCTTCTTGGAAATAATTTATTGATGTTCACAATTCACATACTGTTTTTCAGCTGCATAGGCCTTCAGCAGTGTAAAGAACCATTGTTACATCATACCATTAAATACTTTCTACTTACACCCCATTGGTCAATCACAAACAATCATTTAACCCTGGTGGAAACAAACCCCTTAACCTGATAATCTACCTTTTTACTTTTTGCTCCAGTAGTTTATGCCATCCACTTTTATTTCTTTTATACCCAATTTTATTGATTGTAAAATACAATTTAGCAATACTATATTGCAGAGTATGTTTATATAAAGTGTTACTTTTTTGCATCTGATATCACTCATATGTTTTGTTATCCTAAACCTCAGAGGTCGAGAAGTCTGACCTATATAAAATGACGAACAGTTACATGTGGCTAGGTGCATCACCCAGTCTGTGTTGCAATTGCCAAACATTCAAATGTCAAAAACATGTGAAGTATTAGTGGATGAAAAATGCTCAGTTTTAATAACATATTTACAGTTGTTACAGTGTCCACAAGGCTGGCATCCTCTAATTAGATGCCCCCCAAGAGACAATTGACCCATAGTTGGACCTACCTCAATGTTCTTTTTATAATGATTGAAACAGACCCCTAAAGTCTTTATGCACCTACATGTAAATAAACACTCAGCTGGTAAAGTATTACTTAGATTTTCATCTAGAAGTAATATATGCCAATATTTCCTCACAAGATCCATAAAGGATTTTGCATTATTTCCAAAATTTGTAACTAGCCAAAGCGTTCCCTCTGCCACCTCTTTAGACTTAGATTTTAAAGCTGCTTTCTATCTATGTCTTGAATGGAGCATAATATTTTACTGACATCTGTACTATTATATCCCTTTTTCACAAATCTTCGAACCAGATCTTTAACCTGTTGAACATATTCTGACTCTAAGGAACAGATCCTTTTGATCCTAAGGAACTGTGCCGTCTGTATATTCTTAACCATGTGTTGAGGATGACAACTGTTGGCCTGCAAAAGAGTATTTACCTCCGGGAATTTCCTCAACACTCGACTATTGAGTGCCCCATCTAATTCCACACGCATCTCTACATCTAAGAAGGTAATTCTTCTCAAGTCATGATGCTTAATAAATTATATACCCCATTTATTCCCAATTTGGTATTGCACAAATTCTGATAAGTAATTGGCATCTGACCTCCAGACCAACCAGCAGTCATCCAAATACCTTCTCCAGATGTCCATTAAATCCAAATATATATTTTGTGAGTTATCATAAATCAATTGCTCCTCCAAATACCCAATAAAGAGGTCAGCATAAATAGGTGCAAAGGATGCCCCCATAGTGGTAACATTAAGCTGTAAATAGCATTCTTCTTTGAAATAAAATACATTTTTCATTAGTACATGTTCTGTTAAACATAACAGAAAAGTAGTGAACCCTGCACAGTATATAGATACCCTATTTAGCCAATACTCTATGGCCATTAATCCTGCCAGTGTGGAATACTAGTGTACAATGCTTTCATATCCAGCGTGCAAAGAAACCAACCTGAATCCAACTGCATATACTCCACAATTGACAAAAACTCAGTTGTATCTTTTCTCGATCTGACATATCCCAGTAATGGTTTTAAGTAATATGACAAAAAATCTGATAATGGCCCTGTCAAAGAACCATTCCCCACTACAACTGGTCTACCTGGTGGGCTCCTAGCATTTTTATGGATCTTGGGCAGCATATAAAAATACTGCCTGATAAGATCTGGCACTTTCAGTTGATATAAGACAACTATTGTAATAATCCATTCCTCATAGGCATCTCTCAAAAAATTATCAATGTCAACCTTAAACTTAGGGGTGGGGTCTAAATACATCCTTTGATAAAATCATTGGTCAGATAATTGGGCATTAGCTTAAGCAAAATACATCGCCCAATCCCAAACAACCACCTGGCCATGCTTGTCAGTCTTATTTATAACAATTTGCTTTTTTTCAGCTAATTGCTTGAGTGCTAACCACTCTGTTTTATTCAAATTTGAACTAGGAGTTTTCTTAAATTCTCTATACTGAAAATGCAAATCTTTTAAAATCTTCCATTGAAAACTGGCCACATATTTATTCATAGGTGGTGTAAATTTAGATGGCCTAAATCTAAATTTCTGGGTATCCTGACCACTTCCTTCCTGTTTATCAAAGAGCAACCTAAAGTTTAATAACCAGCAAAAAAACAAACACATAGGTTCATAGATTAGTACTAGGCTAACTGCCCTTTTGGGCCATTTGAAGTCTAGCCAATTACCCCATGTGAGAATTAAACCCTGCACCTTGTGTCTTTAAGATAAGAACCTTAACCATTATGTCATCCTCCCTCCCACTTCTTTAGCAAAAAACATCTTCTGATACAGAGCAACCAGAAATAAAACCCAAATCTTTATTAAGCAACTCAGTTTCAGAAGGTGATAACACAGCAGAGGAAATATTACATGCATTACTGTTCTTGTTTATTTGGTCAACATCAGCTGTAAGATTGTCTCTAAATTGACTGTGCCACTCAATACTCACCACTATACTAATGAGAAAGACAGCCAAGAAGCCCCTCAGTGTAAGCATCAACCACCACCAGGCCTTCACCTTCTGAAAGTGTGCATGGCTATACACTCCCCATATCAATCTCTTTCTCTTCATTCCTCTCTAATTCCATCTTGGTTTTCCATCTTTAACATACCCCAAGCTCTCCATTCTAGTGTGGAGCTATATCATGGAGACAGCATTCTCATATACTTATGTTATCAGTTTGGAGACTCTGTACTTCTGTAAAATCACAAAAGAAATCTGGCGACCACAGGTATACTGTAGTCATAAATAACTTAAAGAAAAATAGTCCCCAATAACTTTTGATATTTTCTGAAAAGAAAATGTAATGTTTTCAAGTCATTACTAAAATAACTCATTGCTGAAAAATATGGTAACAATGCAAAAACAGACTTTAAAAGTGATGGATGTTAGGTATGAGCAATAAAGTCTACAAAGCGAGATACTGTGGTGCATTTGATATACAAAGTCATGAACTGAATCGGTATAATTTATCAGATAAAAAAATAATAAAACCTCAACAAAAGATATAGTCTAGCCCCTGTTTGATCTGAGTTTGAACCAGATACAAAGAGTGTGATGTGGGACTGGTTGTTCCTAGCTTTTGCGCCTGGTGGTTGTGGTAGCAGTTTCTAATGAAAGAAGGAAGGGCTCCACCACTGCTTAAGTGAATTGGCTTCTGGCTTTTTCTTTTATCTTTCTAATTTAAATGTCTGCTTATTTATATATTTTAGTTAGTTGGAGCTTTTGCCTGCCTTTTATTTATATTTATTTATTTAATTTTTGCTGATTGGGACTTGTCTGATATATAAGGAGCTATTTTTCTATGTCCCAATATCATATACCACTGAGATGAAGGTACTGAATTTGCAGGCTTTCTACCGTGATGTAAGTGAATTGCATTTATTTCTTGCCCTTGCATCATCTGGGTTTGGACCAGTTGTGCTAAGTGCAGTGAAATGCAATGAGCTGGACTATAGTTTTACTACTGTGGCAGTCAATTTGTATTATTCCTGGCTAGGAATTATATAGTGGCATTTCATTTATTATGTGTTTCTCTGAGTTCTTTAGTGGTACCCCGGACTTATAATTGAACCCATGATCAAATCATTTAATCTAATTGTATGTGACATGTGTGGGATCTTATAACTTAATTCACGTTGCAGCTCAACACTTAGATAGGTATTAAGTATCAGGTCATAAAAAAATGACAATTTCTGCTTCATCCCCTTTCCCATCAAGTGCACCCTGACCTCTTTTACCTTAATTAAATTCCTCATGAAAAAGTGTTAGGGGGAATAAAATAGGTATTCAGTTCCACTGCAAGTTATGTCATCATCTGTCATATTCAACAAAAGATAATGCATTGCACATTACACTACAAAAGAATAAACTATTCACAGTACTAAAATGTACATATTTCTTGTCATCCTTTATCAATCATTTTTAATTGTGTAAACAACATACACACCTGCAAAACTGAATACAGCCTCAACAATTCAGCCAGACATACTAATATCGCTCCAGTTTTCAGCATATAACTAAATACACTAGGTGAACTGATAATTTTTTCTGGTAACTATCAGGTGGACAACACAAGGCAGAAGAAATAAACAACACAAGCTAAAACTCATACCATGACTAAGGTTAAACATGTGGTACCAGTTCCTTGAGAGCTCTATGCACCAAATGTTTTTAACAAAATACTTTGTATAACTAGTATCACCTCATAAGCTCCTTGTTTTCCAATTTAAAAAGTCTCAAAACCACAAATTATCCTTAGCTCAAGCAGGATTCAATTGGATGATTCCTCCTAATATATATATACCTATCTATCTATATGGATCCCTATCAGATGATAGAAACCTCATATGACTGAAACTCATTTGACTGAGACCACAAGACTGAAAATGCAAAATACTGAAAAATCACTTGACTGAAACCCATAATACTGAAATCTTACAGTGCTAAATTTGGACGGTGTAAAACATTGGGGAGTGTGGGGGGGCATAGCGCCCACCTATTCTGGTTATCTATTGTCCACTTTACAATTCAGTATGTTGAAATTTAGCATTGTAAAATTTCAGTATTATGGGTTTCAGTCAAGTGATTTTTCAGTATTTTGCATTTTCATCCATATATATATATATATATATATATATATATATGGATTCACTACAGAAGCCTGAATGATCACAAGCCTGAATTGCATAAGCCGGAAGACGAAAAACCAGAAATTTCATAAGCCTGAGAACTCAAAAGGTTGAATCCCATAAGACTGAAAACAGATAGGATACATGTACTGACTTTAGACAACACAAAACAGATTATATTCCACCAAATATAAGAAGGGGGGCAAGCCCCCCTGCACCCCCACACCCCCTGCTACATATATATATCAACTCCAAGATTGCACTTCACTACACTAAAGTGCAATCTCGGAGTTGATATATTTAATTAGCAGGGGGGGTGGGGGGTGCAGGGGGCTTGCCCCCCTGCCCATACTTGGTGAAAACTGCTATCCTTTGTCTTGTATGTGTTTTTGTGTGTCATTTTTTTGTGTTCTGTATATTTTCAGTCTTATGGGATTCAAGCTTTTGAGAAATTTCAGGCTTGTGATCATTCAGGCTTCTGAAGTGAAACTGTATATATATATATATATATATATATATATATATATACACACACACACACACACACACATATATATATATATATATATATATATATATATATATATATATTTCCCTAAACCTGCTCAATGTAAACTCCACAATATCACACTCCTAACTTTATTATTGTTATCATGATCCACAATTCAGTGCAGTCAAATACCAGCAGTAACTTTAGCACAGATCCTACCTCTACTTGTAATGTACACTTACCGAAAGAAGATGTAAAGACAGTTGTGTAATTAACTTTATTTAAACTGGTATTTTAGAATTTTATCACATAGGTCAACCTTTTGAATTGTTTTTACACAAAAACAAAAACTTCTACTGTTACTCTTATTTTTAGATCTATACTCTAGACCATCATCATGTGTGTTAGGTGTTTAATTTCAATTCAAAGTGATGAAAATAATTATATATTTGATGTTTCAATAATATGTTTGAAGTTTAAACATGGCAAAGTACGTTATACAAATTAATAGAAGAAGGCTTTTTAGTGCTTAATAAAGTGACCATTACTGGGAATACTGTTTCTCTTGGGCTGAAAAATGGGGAAATGGCATGTGTGCTCCAAAGGTTAAAATGGGGAATAAGGTTTAAAAAGGCTAGTGAATATGGTATGCATGTTTGTAGCTATGCACTATTTAATATTAAAAGTTCATTTCACTGATATTTGAGGTGAAGTTATCTTTATAAAACTAATTCTTGCTTTAGTTCTTGGTGGAATGCTACTCATTCTTCCAGTCCCCAGGTGTAATGTTTATTAGAAAATTAGCTTGAAACTTGTCTACTAGTGAAAAACTAAACAAATAGTGAATTATTTTCATAAGAATGAGTTACTTCAAGGTCTTGTAACTATTAAGTCTAAAATTTTCAATGCAGTACAAAACACAAGTCAAAGAGAGAAAAGTATTTTGTAATTTTGTTGTAATAAAAGATTTTTTTCTGCCCTAAATTGTTTTATTCTAGAAGAAGTATGACCAATAGTTCAGGTTATGATATTTCTGAAAATAGATTAGACTTTATAATTATTTATTTTGTTTCATTTTATATACTTGAGGTGATTCACAAGGGTCCAAATTCAGCCAAAACCTTCAAATACAATACAGTAGTAACCCAAAAGTGATATAAAAGTCCTTCCCTGGGATTCACGAAGGTTCCGTGCAAGAATAAGTTATTCTTGCACAGAACCAGCTGTGTCCATGTAGAGCAGCAGCTCATCTTGCATATTCATGAAGGCGCGCTGCTCTACTCTTAAACAGACATGGACTGTGTGTACGAGCACAGGGGGTGTGTCTGAGAGCAGTGATCTCAGTATAAACATGCCCCTGCACTTCATAATTGCCATATGGCAATCTAAATATAGCGAGAGTTTCCTTGGACACCATTACTTGTCAACCGGACAAGTAATATGGACAAAGCCATGGACAAATGTGAGATATTGCTTTCACAAAAGTACAAAGTAGATAGAATAGCAGGTTTCTCATTAGCATGAAGTACACAAAGGGTATGAAGTGTAAAACTCAGATGTCTGTCATTATTTCCTAACAGAGTCCCTAATACTTTGCCACTAATCTGCCAGAAAGCCACAATTCTATGAAAAATGGACCAAAAATATAAGACAAATATCTGGGCAGTCTGTGACAATCGGCACAGTTGAGAGGTCTGGCGGACACTGTTAGTGTCCGTGGAGCATACATCAAATGCAAAGCCTGCCATGTCATCACCATTGTAAAAGCAGAGCCCCCCCCCACAGATAATGTTGCAGAAATCAATGTGCATACCCCTACAATACAAAAATAAAACACAACAGTTTGCATTTTTTTTTCAGTCCGCAACAAAGTTTAAGCAAAGCTCTGCTCAGCCTAGCTTAAACATCATACGGAGCTAAATAGTTATATACTCCTAAACATAGCAATGTGGAAATAAGGAAGTGGTTAGAGTGTTCACTTTGCAAGTAGTCATCCCCGGTTCGATCCCCAGTAAAGTAAATTAGTGTTTTACATGTGAAAGCAGTACATAATTTCTTTTTTTAATAATTAGGTAGTAAATAACACATATTTGTTAACCAGAGTAGTGTATAGGTCCAGATGTGAGGTGTCAGTGTAATAAAGTTGTGAAATTCCCATATAAACACAAGTGCCCCATACAGTATAGTCACACAAGAATAAATGTAATGAAAGCACATTGGGGGATGTTAGGGTAGATAAACAAAATTATAATATGTCAGGAATGATGAATTAATCCCATACAGTTGATAGTCCATAAAATAAAACATAAGCAATGCTAAGCATTGCACAGCTATGCTGACCAGGTGTAAGCATTGTGTAAATATGAACGCTAAGAATGATTAGCCCAGCTAAGTGGATTTGTCCATTGGTAAGCAGTGCTGAACCTGCCTCTTTAAGCACTGTCAACCTTATCTAAGTAGGTTTGCCCATAGCTTAGCTTAGCTCAGCATATTCAAAACTGTCCAATCATGGCAAAGGGCAGGAAATTGGCCGTATGTAAACCTCGCAGGCAGATATGCAGCTCATAACTGGTTGTAGCTCCCCATTGTAAGCAGTATGCCAGGTATTGGAGAGGCCATGCACTTTTGGGCACAGTGCTGGGGCATACAGGAGTCCAAGGTCATGGTCGGACTCCTTGATAAAAACCATGATGTGAGACTGCTGCAGGACCAGTACCAGGGCTCCCAATATAAAGAGGAGGCCTGGAAAAGTCTTGCTTGTGACCTCACCAGTGCCAATGTCATCCCTCAGACTGGTGAGCAGGTCTGGCACCACTATGCTGACTTGAAGTGGAAGAAGAGGGAGACCTCGGACCAGTGAGTCCAAGAAGAATGGCAGTGGGATGATGTCCCTGGCATGTGTAAGTATTCATATCAATAACTGTTTACCAAAGTCCAGCCTGTGTATGTGATGGATAGGTATGCATAAATGTTTCTCTATCTTCTTTACCACTCCAGTTGTGCAGACTGCGAACCAGGAAGCCCATGCCAGCAGGTTGCAAAGGCTGCGTTGTGAGGCTGGTGAGTAACAATCTAGCTTGCACCATTCATACCAAATAAATATAAAGGAGTAGAATGTCACCTGGCAGTATTAAAAATGGGTATGGTTTGTACTGAATAAAGTAGACAATATTAGAGTAATAATCTTATATAGGTTATATATGATTAAAACTGTAACTGCCTGTCAATAAAATTCAAAACCCTGGACTGGTTGTATTTACTCTGGTATGGTATAAATTGAAATGTGTACAGGTTATGCATAGCAACTATAGCTCTGAAAGCATTAAACAATCAAGTCTCATCTAACAAAGTTAGTGCCTCTGCAAGACACAAGATTAACTGATATTAAAAATGTCATGCACCAAGATCTG
The DNA here is from genome assembly GCF_019279795.1 of Protopterus annectens. Lineage (NCBI taxonomy): Eukaryota > Metazoa > Chordata > Ceratodontiformes > Protopteridae > Protopterus > Protopterus annectens. The sequence continues at coordinate 1,897,789,483 of NC_056733.1, read as the reverse complement.
ATATCTGAATAGTAACAATGTGTTAACCACTGTTTTCCACACTGTGCTATGTCAAAATGTATGTACAAGAATGTATGTATAAGAATGTTGTAATTACCAAGTCAGATAGTACAACAAAGAGAGAATGACACAGAAATCATTCCAAGAAAAAACAGCAGTTTCTCAATAGCTCCTTCTGATGAAACACAAACTTGTTGTATTTTTAGCAGAAATAGCCACAGTTTGAATCCCGGGAGTGGTAGTAACGCATGCATAATTTCAACTACGATTTTGTGAAAATGTGTAGAAACAGTCAGGTAGTGTTAGCAAATATTCTCTCCACAGCTCTTGCAGGTAAGAGAAGGTATAAAGTAGCTATAAGAAAGCTGTAGTTATACTGTGTCCAACACCCATGGTCCAACCCCAAGGCTACAAATGACAGCAAGATAAGTACATACACCAAGTGGTCTCCCCCAAGAAATGTTCAAACGTGTCATGCTGTCACAGCTACTGGTCCCTGCTACCAACAACCAGGGTGACCAATAGAAGTCAAGGTAGAGTATGGCAGTAGTGCACACACACACACACACACACACACACACACACACACACACACACACACACACACACACACACACACACACACACACACACAGTATGAGTGCACATATGTAACCCTTACTATGTGAATATGAGTAGAAACAGTCAGGTAGTGTTAAGAAACATTCCCTCCACAGCTCTTCCAGGTAAGAGAAGGTATAAAGTAGCTATAATAAGGCTGTAGTTATATTGTGTCCAACACCCATGGTCCAACACCAAGGCTGCAAATGACAGCAAAATAAGTACATACACCAAGTGGTATCCCCCAAGAAATATTCAAATGGGTCATGCTGTGAAAGCTGCTGGTCCCTGCTACCAACAATGAGGGTGACCGATAGAAATCAAGGCAGAGTATGGCAGTAGCACACACACACACACACACACACACACACACACACACACACACACACACACACACACACACACACAGTATAAGTGTACATATGTAACCCTGATTATATAAATATGGGCAGAAACAGTCATGTAGTATTAGCAAACATTCCGTCCACAGGTCTTAGGTAAGAGAAAGTATAAAGTAGCTATAAGAAGGCTGTAATTATGTGTACAAATGTGTACAAACATACCACTGCCCAACCCAAGGCCATAGGTTGTTGTAATAAGACCTGTAGGACAATGATCATTAAAGCTGTGACCATTGCAATAATCTATATTTGTCAACTGACATCTGTCTTTCTTTCCCCCACCTTATCTTCACCAATAATCTAAACACATAAATGAATGGGTGTGTTTTCCACCAAACCTACTGTTGGGACATGTGTCCTGCTGTTCTACAAATGTTGAAATGTATTCCAACCAATGTTCCCTGTTCAAATACTATTATTGGTGGCCTGTTGCTATCAATGTAACCTGCATGCCGGTGTAATGCCAACTGTGGTTCCATATATGCATGTGTTCTTTTTGCTACACAAATGTTCAAAATCTGTTGTTTTGGGTTATGGGAATACTCATACCTGGAATGTGTTTACCATTACTAACCAACATATGTTCTAAAACTGCAACACCATAGCACATCTGGAAAGGCTGATCCCAGTGGATCCACCTCTCCCACCTCATCTGGTCATGGCACTGGGCCCCAGCACATCTGGGACCTACCCTGGGACCTCCACATCCACTGGCACTGCACCACCTTCAGGTGGAACTGCCTCAGGGGATGGGGCTTGCCCTCCAGGTGTGGGTGCGGACAAGATCCTGTCACCTGAAGCCAGGTCCAGGGTCTGGTGTGTAACAAGCTCCACCAGGAATTGGAAGATATGCTACACCAGCTTGAGGGCCGTGTGGTGAATTAGAGGGTCAGATTGCCCCTCCTTCTTATCCCCCAGCACAACCACCTTCGGGGCTGTGAAGATACAGTGGTGACTGCCCATAGGTGAGAACCTCAATCCCACTGTATCCATTTGGGGGCTTGTGGGGTTCCAATTACCAAACACCCCTCCCTGTCCAAGGTGTTTACCCACCACATGTGTCATATATCACCCCTGTATGTTGTCTTGACTGCCTTGTCTGTCTTTCTACCCAGCCTACCTCCCCAAATATACCTACTATCCTTCCACAACATCCCACTCTCACCTGAAAAAAAGGGCAATGTGTTCCCCCCACAAAAAGTCGCACCATACATAGGTGTGCATTTCGCAAGTGTCGACTGGACAAATGTAATCCTGTCTAATTGGCCTCACAACACATTATTCCTCTCTCTCAGGGGTTTGAGTGTCCAAATTTACCTTCAAATTCAGTATATATCTTCAGCTGTTTCTGTAGAAGAAATGGACAGCTATAGACCTTCCCTAGACCCATCTTGCACATCCCTAGCAATCTTTAATATTGTTTTTCCCTCTTCATGCCCCCCTTTTCATCACTTTCCTATCACCCCTTTTTTCTTGTCTTTTAAAGAAATTAGCACAGGGGTAAGTGGGACTAAGCAGTAATAAGTGGGACTAAGCCTGTTTGTGTGGTTCCTACACTGGTTAAGCACTTTTAAGGCTAACCATCTGTCAGCATAGTTAACCGGAAGTTAGCATTCCTTAACACTGAGCAAACCCACTTACAACTGCTTAAAAGTGCCTTAATCACTCTGTATCCAACAGTCTTTGTTCTGCCAGCAACAAAATAACCAGCCCTTGCAAGTCTTGAACCTAGGACCCTGCACACCATAGCCACAGCAATTTACCATTAAGCCATCTGAGCTGCAGACATGTTTGATGTTTTTTTCAGACTTATCATGCAGCACAGTCATTCAACAGTAGGGAAAATGTACACACACACACACACACACACACACACACACACACACACACACACACACACACACACACACACACACACACACACATATAGATAGCTAGATAGATAGATAGATAAAGATATGTATACATATACACACACACACACACATATATATATATATATATAAATATATATATATATATATATATATATATATACACATATATATATATATATATATATATATATATATATATATATATATATAGTTCCCCTTCAGACCAAATTACTGAAAACTCGAAATTCATAAGCTTGAAGCCAGAATCTCGAGTTTTCAGTAACTCAAAATTCTGCAGGGGAACAAAAACAACTGCAAAACATTTTTCCAAGGTAGAAGGCAGAACTTGCCTTGCAACAAAATAATAAGGCCTGCCACGTCTTGAAACCAGGGCCCTGTAAACTATAATCAAAGCAATGCATCATTACACCATCTGAGCCCTATAAAAGAGTGATGACATTCCAAACATATCAGTTAGCACAGTCATTCAACAGTAGGGAAAGGAGTAGAATCAGTCAGGTACTCTATATATACATGTATATATATGTATGGAGATAAATATATGTGGACAAATCTATACATAACACACACACACACATATATATATATATATATATATATATATATATATATATATATATATATATAGATATATACATCCACATTTATATCTAATATATGCATACATACATATATATATATAGAAAGGTGAATAAATACACACACACACACACACACACACACACACACACACACACACACACACACACATATATATATATATATATATAAATATATATGTGTATATGTATACAGAAATATACAGAAATATATGACAGCTACAAACACATGCAGTCTGAGGGTCATGCTGCTGCACACTAAAAGTCTAAATCTGAAAATGCACTCGCTGGAAGTATTTTTTAAAATGGGGAACAATGACAGCTGTACTGTAACAGAGATCTGGTTAAAGGCAGCAGGAAGCACCCCTGCACTACCAGCCTATAACACATTCCACAACTTTTGGCTGCAGAACCTGGACTGAAGTTCCAAAGGTGTTGGTATTTCCATATTCATTAAGGATGCACACACCTCCAGAGTGGTAGGCCAACATTATGCATTACAGATCCTGCAGGCGTAGCTACCTTTGGGTAAGACAGTAGTTGTAGCCTGCTATAGGTCCCCAAACATGTCATAAGATTCACACTCCATGTCCCTAAACACCCTGGAGAATATTAGTGTCCAAGATAACACTCTCATACTGGTTGACTTCAACTACCTCACCATTAACTGGGAAAGCTACTCATGTACCAATGCACATGCCCATCACATCGACCTGGTCCGTGCTAACCTGGGTGACTGTACACCAATAGTCAACTCCTCCCCTGTTATATCTGAATGCAAATTAATCATCTTTGGAAATCCACAGCCCTCCCACCCCCCCTGTACAGGTAACTACCATGAAAAGCCTTTCCAAAGCTAACTATGGCCTCATAAAAACAGAGGTGGCTAACCTCATGGCAGCCTTGCAAATGGAGACTAGTTGCATGACAGCTGAATCAAACAACAATGCACTATCAACACGTACGCAAATGCATGGATACTGCCATACCCAATAGAAACAGGACCCTCACCTCCAAAAAATGGAAGCTGATCTGGTGGTATGGGGCCATAAAGAAACTACAACAGAAGGAGGGAACAGATATGGAATAAGGTGAAGTCCCAAGACTGGAAAAAACCCTTATCAGTCACAATTAACAGTTGAGATCCCTCATCAAATACCATAAAGTTAGCTATGAAAACATAATTGGAGCACATAGCAAAGACAACCACAAGGCCTCATACAGTTATGTAAAGAATCTCCATGACAATACCAAGATTTGTTCTGAGCTACTAGACAAAGGTACCGCCCAGTCTGAGCCAACAAATATTGCCAATATACTGGCTGACATATTGAGTGCAAACTTTACCCTTCTCCCCCTCCAAAGGACCAATCACAATGCCAATACACTGCCAGGCACCCAGTATTACTGCAGCACAGGTTAAAACATGATTGTGCAAAGCAAAGAATACAGAGTGACATAGTTTGTTTCAACATACATATTCTGATGGATGTGAGGTAGGTAAATGAAATGTATATCCTCATTTTCTGACAACAATCATGTCCTTACAGTGATTTACCAGAGAAATGATAATAATCTGTAAAACAGACCAGAAATATGAGCAATAAACCTGGACAACCTGAAACAATCCAGCCAGTTGACAGGTATGCTCAGAACCCCATTCTGCAAAGAATCTGGACCAAGGCTGACAAAGTGGTAGGTAGAAGCCATGAAAATAGGGATGTATCTGAAGTACTGGTGTAGATAAGCTAACACAGTTGCTGCAATAACACCCTCCTGTGTGCTCTAACATATATTTACTGAAATAGCATAAGTAATTGAATTAGGACATTCGATATGGGTAATTACATGCGTATTTGCAAATATATCAGGTACTACAGGGATGTAACAGGAGTGACAAACATACACCAGTGTAAAATTGCATACCCACAACCAACATCACCACAGTCACTATCACATACCTTTAAGTCAAGTGAACAGTAGAGTACACAGACTATGTGAACAAATACATCATCGTTTGCCACTCACACACTAGCCCTACATATAGAGTCCCAATTGTCAGTGTAGTCTGAATCCTGACCTTGGTACAGGACATGTCTCAGTCTGCCCCTACAAACACATACAGCCAATAGATCAGTGGAAACTGGAGGAGTATGCACAGTCAGATAAAGAAGAAGCCATAACACTTACATCAACCCTCCTACATACATAGCCCAAATAACATGTACACATGACATGTGTACACAATAATGACAGTTAGTTAACAATGGCCAGACATACACAGGCCTCTCGCATGTACAGTTCACCTCAGAATGCACAGGCTCAGGACTCATATCTAAGGCCTCTTCCCTGACATATCTGTGGGTGTACTACATCACTGGGATGGTAGCAGGAATGAAGTCAATAAATAATGATAATAAATACGTCTGCACCTGATTGACATTTGGACAAAGCCTGACATTATTTGAGGACAGAGGAACAAACACAGGGGTAGAATGGACATACTGCTGTCATACATTGAGACAGTTGCAGATGTCACTGGGTTTGTTGTAACATCCTTTATGAGGAATATGACATTGGTAATACCAATAGATGTGAGTATTTTGTGAGTATTTACTAACTGCATTCCCCAGAGTCTACAACTGATTTACCAAGGACACCAACTGTCTGGGGAACAGACAAAACATAACAGGCAGAAATGTGGCCAGTCTATGGACAGCGCACCAGTGAGAGGTATGTTAGAGACATATCACTGTGAATCGTGAAGTCACTCACTAAATGCATGTCCACACAGACCCTGTCAATCTATCAATCCACCATGTGTGTAACCACACTGATGACATAGAATCTGTTCACAAATCTGGGCATATGTCCTCCATGTTGTTTGGCTGTCTCCACATGTCCTGTCCTGTGACATATTGCCACCTACTGTATGTGAATCTGTAGGCCACCACCTCTGTAATGTCCCTCACACAGGCAAGGAAAAGGGGCAAGACCCACATTAAGAAATGTCCCATATGTCGGAACAAGCAGCAGTGTCCAGGCCCACAGCACAATACACTGTGGGCACCTACATAGTGGTATGGCAATAGCAATACCTGACATCTGCACATCTGTACAGAGGATTGACAGAAAGTAGATAGCCAACAGGTTATGCATTACGATGAATGTTTTGAAAGACAGACATCTGAAACTGAAAGGTATACCATTACTACATGCCAGCAGTCCTCAATGACATGCCCAAAAACATAGTAGTCTACAGTTAATATCAACATATCAGATCACTATCCAATAGGAGGTACATAAAAACATACAGCTCAAACACCAAGAAAAAGATAGTCAGTACTCAGACGCCAGCTTTGCATGCAGGGGTGTATGGTTCCAGTACTACAATCTGCAATCTACTCTTACTTGGAAAAGCACTGTTAAAAATACTAATGTAATGATACAATATGTGTTAAACCATATTTGTCAACTAGTGCACTGTAGCTGGTGTAACATGCAAGTGTGACTGCATATAACCTGGGATACTACCCATGTATGAAACAAATGCAAAAAAATATATTGCAGTACTACCCATGTATACTCAGGTGTCCTATATAGTATACTCACACCCTTTGCTACTGTAATGACAGCACATAGAAGCATATTATGTACAGGAAATTAAATACACTTATTAAAGATGCCATTATGCTGCTATTTTATCAAACTGGAATGTGATCAATCATTATCATGGCTGATCTATGCTTAGAAGGTTTAAGCATTGCTTAAATGTAAATACTATGGAGATTTGTGCACTGGTAAGTGATACCTACAGGATGTAAGAGCCAATTTGTTTAACTGGTTGTTAGCACCGCTTACCCATCATGCAAACCTGTGCAAACACACCTCAAAACTGCCTTAATCACCCTGTATCCAACAGTCCTTGTTCTGCCTAGCAACAAATGAAACAGCCCTGATAGGTCTTGAACCCAGTACCCTACACATCTTAGCTAAAGCAACTCACCAGTAAGCCACCTCAGCTGTTTGGTTTAGGGATGTTTTATCAAACATAACCTTCTTTACAGCCAGTTTACAATAGGGAAGAGACACTGGGCAATTAGGAAGGATTGTTATCTATAAATATATATATATCTGAATAGAAACATACATATAGAGAGTGAGAGATATGTAGGGAGATCCATATATGTGTACAACAATATACAGATATATTACCAATAAATACTGAGGTGTGTAATATATATGTAACGAAAGTTCAATAGTCCGATTCCACAATAACCGAACACAATTTAACGAAAGTGCTTCCACCGAAAAAGCGCTTTTGTTAAAGTGCATTAGAAAAAAAAACAATAAGCCTTCTTTTATGCAGGGTGGCAAGCCCCCCTGCACCCCCATATGGGGGTCTGTGCCCCTCACATCCCCCCTACTTTAATATTTTCACTCTAAGTCACACTACAGTGAGGAAAAGGGAATTTCCCTTATCCACACTGTAGTGCGACTGGCACAATGAGCATAATTATCCGAAAGTGCTGTTTCGGTGAACAGCACTTTCAGTTACATATGTTCGGTGATTTCTGCTTTGGCAGAATGTGCCGTCGGGGATCTGTACAGATCCCATACATATATATATCTATATATATATATATATATATATATATATATATATATATACACAAATATATACATATATATATATATATATATATATACACACACACACACACACACACACACACACACACACACACACACACACACACACAGACACACACACACACATATATATATACATATATATATATATATATATATATATGTGTGTGTGTGTATATATATATATATATATATATATATATATATATATATATATATATAGATATATAGATATATATATATAGATATATATATATATATATATATATATATATATATATATACACACACACACACACACACACACACACACACACACACACACACACACACATATATGGGTCTAGCTGAGAACACCAACATATCGAAATGCAGACGACGAGAACACCGACACCAGAAGACCAACACCGGAAATAACCAACAGTTCAAAATCTCGACGCTGAAAACACCAACATGCAAAATGAGTGCGACTGTGTAAGTATGCGATAGTGATGGACATTAGGGGGCTGGTAAGGTAAGTGTGCATTAGTGACGGACTGTAGGGTTAGGGTGCAGGTAAGGTAAGTGTGCGATAGTGATGGACTTTAGGGTTAGGGTGTGGGTAAGGTAAGTGTGCGATAGTGACGGACTTTAGGGTTAGGGTGCGGGTAAGGTAAGTGTGCGATAGTGATGGACCTTAGGGTTAGAGTTCGGGTTAAAGTTAGTGCATAGATAGTTGTGTATGTAAAGTTTAATGTAGGTTTGTAAGGTTTTTGGTGTGCTTGTGTTGTGTGTGTGTTGTGAGTCGGTGTTATGGTGTCCGTTAATGTGGACTTTCGGTTTTGTGTCGTTTCGGTGTTTTAGTGTAGGCGTTTTGGCTGTCGGTTTGTGGTGTGTCGGTGTAGTGTATGGGATCCATACATACACACACATATATATATATATATATATATATATATATATATATATATATATATATAGATATAGATAGATAGATATATATATATAGATAGATAGATATATATATATACATACACACACACACACACACACACACACACACACACACACACACACACACACACAGATGTATATATCTATACATGCATATAGATATATAGCTCTCTCTCTCTCTCTCTCTATATATATATATATATATATATATATATACATATATATATATATATATATATATATATATATATATATATATATATATATATATATACATACATGTCCCAAAATGCCCATGCAAACATATGCTGCTGATAGACCACCCATAACTGGGGCATCATGCACAGTTGTTTACAAAAGCAGCCATGACAGTCACATCTGCCCCCCTCAGTCCAAATAAATAAGTGAACAGTACACTGCTACAAAATCATGATGGGCCATACACAATGGCCAGACATACAACAACCTCTTAGCAAAACAAATAAAATGTCTGCACATACCAAAGAAAAATACAACCAGCCAGTAATTCACACATGTTTATTATACTCTGCTGCCTTGGCCAATGCCTTCAAGGAGTAAAACATTACCAGAAATACATGCCTTAATCACAAGAAGCAATTAACACCTAATTACATAATTAAATACACAGTCTCCAGCTACACTCCTCATTTAACCCCCTATGGGATAAAGTATCACAGTTAATATTAATACATTGAGTCTGTACATAACAATTGTCCTTTTATGAATGTAAAATAACAAATAAACAACCAAAAATGGCTAGAGAGCTCCACTTTATTAATCCAAAATACACGATCCCAAACAACTAAGCGCTTTCGCCAGTGGCAATCTGGCTTCCTCAGAGTCATTTGGAAATACTTAACACAATCATTTAAATAGACCAATCACATATCAAAACAACCAATAAAGAATCAGCAGTCATCCATAATAGGTTCATAGGTTCATAGGTTAGTACTAGGCTATCAGCCCTAGGGCCTATACAAGCCTAGCCATAACAATTCCCTGAATATTTCTTCCCACATTAATTACTTTCCTGGACCCCTGTCTAGCAGGGCGACTGACGTGATCCCTGGGGTGAATTTCCTTTCTCCCATCCAATCGTCAAGGTTCCTCTTGAAGAGGTCCAAAGAGGCACTCTGCTTGACATGTATGGGCAATCTATTCCAGAGTCTGGGAGTCTCTGGGTCAGGAACCTATCCCTCCAACATGTTTTGTTTATTGTGATGACAAGGTTTAGATCCCTGGAGCATGTAGCTCTGAGGATTGGGATTTCTTTAAGTGTAGCATGTCCAACAGCTCTGGGTTTGACATGGCCTTGTATGTTAAGCAGAGATAAGCCTCTGAGTAGGCGATATGCAACAGAGTATAGCTGGAGTTTTTTAAGGCGGTCAGCATAGGGCATCTGCTTTAGGCCTGTGATTCTTTTAGTGAGGTATTTCTGAGGCCTTTTCAGTTGTTGCAGATGTCTTGAGAGGTACATACCAAATGGGGCATTGTATTCTATAATGGGTCTAATGAGGGATGAGTACAGTGGGACAATGACCTCCTTTTTCTGGATGAAAAGCCCTTCGTGATGAGGTGTGCCACATAGAAGGATTTCCTGACTGTTGTGGCGATGTGGTTATCGAAGGTGAGACCACTGTCCACCTGTATCCCTAAGTCTCTTATCACACTTTCTGTGTTTAGTGCACTGCCACCTATATGGTAATTCATGGATACATGTTTTTTCCCAAAGGGGATAACAATACATTTCTTGGCATTGAGCTTGAGCCCATGGCTCTGGCACCAAGCATCTGTTTCTGTAAGGCCCTTTTGTAGAGTATCCACATCATTTGGGGATTCAATAATGGCTCCCAGTTTGCAGTCATCTGCAAACTTTGTTAGCCAGAGTCCTTTAGTGTTGACCTGTACTTCAGAGAAGTAGATGCCAAACAAGAGCGGCCCCAGGACTGAACCCTGAGGTACTCCACTTGTCACTTGTCTGGAGCTGGATTTGGAGTTGGCTACTTTTACAGTGTGGGTTCTATCAGTAAGCCATTTAACAACCCATTGGGTGACATAGGGATTAATGCCCAACTTAGTAAGTTTATCTATGATTCCAGAGTGGGGGATGGTGTCAAAGGCCTTGGCAAGGTCTAGATAGGCTGTGTGGACCACCTTACCCTTGTCCATGGCTCTGGAGACTGATTCAAAGAAGTCAATCAGGTTCAGGAGACAAGATCGGCCCTTCACAAACCATAATGTGAATAATCAATAAATAAATTGGTTTGAAGACATCCTTATTTTACTGAAAACTGCCATTGATGTTAAATTTTCAGATGATTATCAAATAACTGATAAAACTTCTCATATTGTAAAAGAAATGATAAAGATATAGTATTGATGATCATAAAAATAGTGATAAAAATGTAAATCACAAGAAAACTGCCTTGGTTAAAATTCCAACTAATTATTACAGTCAAACAGAAAAACTTTTTTAGCCATTTGCCTCATGTTAGATTAAATAATGTTATTTCAAAACAGGAACAATTGATGTGCTATCATTCAAGCTTGGTTTTACCATGGCATTTAATCTTAACTGCCACCTGAGTTCCTTTTCTTCAACCCTTAATCTGTCATTGCCACCTCATTCATTGTGATATACTCTGTCTATAGCAATGAAGGTGTATTTCTTAAAATTTGCACACTCCATACTATGTATAAATAAGGCATTGTGTTTGTCTTAATTTTTGATTGCTCTTAAATGTTCAGCTATGCAATCTCTCAGCCTCCGTATAGTCTTGCCAACATAGAAGCTGTAACAGCTGATACACCCTGCCACATAAACTGACATTGTGTGTTACAATTGCCTTTTCCTGGACAGGAAGGGTTCTGTCATAATTGTGAACCGAAACATAAGGTCCCTCATTAATGTACCTGCAATATTTGCAGGCACCACATTTGGGCATAAATGAATTATGTCTTTTAGCATTGTTCTCCTTCAACAAATTCTTGATATTCTTACCTTTCCTATAAATTATTCTGGGTTTATCACCTAATTTTTCTTTCATACTGGTGTCAAAACAAGTATTCCAGCATTTAATTATACTGGTGACAAGAGTAGGGGCTACCTGATTGTACCTTAATATAAATCCTGCTGTATTATCTTTTTCTCTTTCTCTCACCTTTTTTATGCTCTCTTCACCTGCTCTCAAAATGGCGGGTTAACATGTTTCTCTACTGCTCATAACCTCATTCCTAATTTTGAGAGTTGATTTCAATGGGTAACCTCTATAAAGGAAAAACCCCACTAGAGTGTAAAGTTGTTTCTTGAATAGTTCATTATCACTGACCAATCGGGGTAATCTTACCATTTGCCCCTTAATCATACTTGTTTTTTGCTGCATCGGGTGACAACTGTCAAAATGCAATAAAGAGTTTGAGTAGGTCTCTTTTCTAAAGATATTACTCTGCAACCCCTCCTGGGTCTTCTCAAGGTGTATGCCAAGATAATCCATTTCTGTTGAATGCCAGTGACTTGTAAATTTAAAAAATGTGGTAGTTTTATTTAGATAATCAACAAAAGACTTAACCTCCTCTTCCTTTCCCCTCCATAAAACCAGGATGTTATCCAAGAAGCGATTATATAACAACATTTTTTTCTTTAAAAGAAGAAGGAAAATAAACTTACATTCCCAATGTAAATGAACCAAGTTGGCAAAAACTGGGGCACATTTGGCTCTCATGGTAGCCCAGCAATCTGATGGAAAAATGAGGTAGTTATTCTTAAGTATAATTTCCATCAGTTCAACCAGGATGTCAACTTTGGGAGCTGGAATGTTCCTGTAAGTGAAGAGACTCTCTCTAAAGTACTCTAACCCAATATCATGGGGGATCACCAAAAACAAATTAATCACATCAGAGGTGAGGAATGTAAAGTTATCTTTGAAACTAATATTTCTTAATCATTCTAAACAGTGGCACGAGTCTCTCAGTAAATGTTCGGTTTCATGAACAACCTTCCTCATCCATTGATCCACATAAGCTGCAAGGAGCTCTGTTTTTGTGCCCCTTGCTGCCACTATTGGTCTGAAAGGTGGGTTATTGATGTTTTTGTGTATTTTGGGAATCCCAAAAACAACAGGAATAATGGGGTGTTCAACACACAAAAACAGGTAATCATTCTCATCAAGCATTCCCTGTTATAAGGCATCCAGTAAATATAAATCTATTCCAGCATATGCCCTGCTTAACTCATTTTTTGAAACTCTATTGTATGTTATAGAGTCATTTAATATCTCATGCATTTTAGATACATAGTCAATGTGGTTCATAATAACAACCCCACCCCCTTTATTGGGATTCATTATTCTTAATTCCTTGTTTTGACCAACTCTTGGAGCACTATTCTTTCATCATGTCTCAGCTTATCCTTGTACTGTTTACTATATGACAAAACTGTCCTAAATTCATTTTCACATAATCTTTCAAAGAACAATGTTACTGTTATTTCGTCATAGAAAAACACTTTTCCTCTTTAATGTTATTGTTGCCCCATTTGTATTTCCAATGTTTTGGTCATTAAAAAACAATTTAAGGTTCAGCTGTCTCGTATACATACTGAGACCAATCAAAACATCAGCAATGTCCACCTTAAAATTGGGTACAAACATATTTCCTTTTCTAAATAAATCATGGTGTACTTCACTAATGACAACATTACTATAATTGTAAATAGAAAAAACACACTTTTTTGATTAAAGCACAATTCATTTCAGTCTTGTCATTACCATCTGTTACATTCTCAGAAAAGTCCAAAACCATTGGTGTGAAAATAGATGTTGCTTCATTGTTACTATAGCTAGTTATCTCCTCCTCTCCCATAGGCGATTCCTGTTGTAATAACCATTGTGTTGTAAATTCCCATTGTATTAGTTATTCTTGGGGTGACTGCATTTGTCCCTCAACCATTCCTACCTCCTCAACTTTTGATTTTGGTCTAAAAAACATTCACCACCTGGATGGTGGTTATTAATGCCATTGTCTCTCTCATTTGGGGGGTCATAATTAGCTGCAACATTGTCAGTCTCTACCCCACGTCACTCAAATAAGTCTACCCTAGTCTGCCCCCCGTCAGATATGCTACATGATTCCTTTAATCATTTTTGTCCCTTGTTAACTTTTTCTGTTTGGCTGCTATATTAGTTTTAACAAATTCTTCCACACTTTTCAACATTTTCTGGTATTTAAAACTATACTGTGCAAATCATAAACCGTTAATTGTACTCATTTTCTAAAACAATTAACTTACTTTGGTTATTTCTGATTACTAAGTCCAACATTTCAAGACCTGCTTTGTCGAACAGGTCTGTCAACTCGCGGTAAGCTTTTCTGTTTTCTATCCCAAACATTAGTTTCCATAGTTGTTGACCTTTCGGACTTGTTTTAGCGTTAGCTACTTGTTGAGAAAAATATTATCAAGTTGGAGAGCTCTGTATTTCTTACAAAGTTTCTCAAAATTGTCTGTTTTTTCAAACCAGGCATAGTGTTCCTCTCCTCATTCAAGTCCGAGAAACAAACATCCGGTAAACAAAGCCAATCCATTATGTCACTTCCTTGAACATCCTGTTGACTCATATCATTGCTGTTGGTGTTCACCTCATTTAGCAACGGAGAATATAATGTAAATAGTTCAGCCTGGGTGCTAATAAGTGTATTTGGCTCTATCCGGTTAGCTCCTTGGCATGATAGTAGTGCCGTAAGGTTTTGCACAGACCCAACAAGTTCACTTAAAACTGCTTCCATAATTATGTATGTACTCAAGTGGAACTGAGCTATGCTGCAGTGGTCACAACAAGAAATATAAATGAACGTTTGCCCAACAACGGGAATACTAATAAGTTTAAAATAAAAAATAAACAACCAAAAACAGCCAGAGAGCTCAGCTTTATTAATCCACAATACACGCAGACATATACTAGATCCTCAATATAATAATTTAGAAAACCACACCCCCAGTGGATCCTCTTACTACACGATCACACCAACACCCACACAGGATACTGATGGCAGACATACACACTTGTCAGTACCAAGTTTTGAATCCCGTCCTATCTATGTATTGTTACTACAGTGTTACGCATTGATTGCATGCGCCCCAGAGCTTATAGTATAGATGTTGTCCCAAGGTATTTCTAAGATGAGGAACATCACCAGCCCTTGTAAACAATGGCATTGGGTGATGTAGTGGGTGAGAGATTTCACCCTACACACACATTTACATTTGCCAGGAGTGAGGTTCAAACTTCTATCTAGTTATGTTTTCAGACCTTTATGTTACGCATTTACCACACGCACCACTGACCTTACATGGTTTAGGGTTGCCAACAGGTACTTCTAAGGTGAATGATATCTGCAGGACTGCTAAAGTCAGGCACTGAGAAGTGTACTGGGTATAAATGGGACCAATATCTTTAAGGTACAGGCACATATATGTACACACACACAAACACTTGCCAGGAATGGGATTCAAACCCCTACCAATGCAGTTATTGCTAATACAGTGTTGCAAATTTATCACACACCACAGAGTGTATAGATAGAGCAGTGTCAAACATGCCTCTAAGGTGAGTGACATCATCAGCAGTGCTAAAGGAGGGATAAAGAAGTGTAGTAAGTGTGAATGGTCACAAAATCGGGTCTATATCATGAGAGTGACATCTTAAAATTTCGACTCTCAGTTGTTCGGCACAGAAATGTCGAAATCCAACTTTTCTGAAAGGCCAAATCACAGATTTCTTTCCAATGGAAAGAAATCAGTTGGCCAAACACCAACACCACACAAAAACAAACATATTTAAGTGGGCCCCCCACATCCCCCTAACTAAATATTCTAACTCTGAGACCGCACTACAGTCAGAGAAAGAGCAGGTGGAAAGAAATCGGTGAGTTGGCCCTTCAGAAAAGTTGGAGTTCGACATTTTCGTGTCGAACAAATGAGAGTCGACATTTTAAGATGTCAATCTCATGATATAGACCTCACAAAATCATGTGTCTACAAAGACACACACACTCTCTTAGACAAACATACACATTTTCACAGTTGCCAGGGCCAGGATTAGAACACCTACCTAACTAGTTTGCGACACTACAGTATTATGCAGTTATCAAAAGTGTCACAGAGCTTATATGTTGGACAGCTATCCAAAGGTATCTTTGAAGGTGAGTGACATCACCAGCAGTGCTAAAGGAAGGGTAAAGGAAATGTAGTAAATGTGAATGGACACAAAATCAGGTCTCTGCAAAGAGACACACAAACACACACATTTTCACAGTTTCCAGGACTAGGATCAGAACTCCTTCCTAATTAGTGTGCTACACTATAGCATTACACAGTTATCGCAAGTGCTACAGAGCTTATATGCTGAAAAGCTCTCCGAAGGTATCATTCAAGGTGAGTGACATCAGCAGTAGTGCTAAAGGAGGGGTGAGGGAAGTGTAGTAAGTGTGAATGGACACAAAATCAGGTCTGTACAAAGACACACACACACACACACACACACACACACACACACACACACACACACACACACACACACACACACACACACACACTCTCTCACACAAACACACAGATTTTCACCATTGCTAAGACCAGGTTTAGAACTCCTACCTAACTACTTTTCTACACTATAGTATTACGCAGTTATCGCAAGCGCCATGGGAGTTATATGCTAGAAAGCTGTCCAAAGGTATCTTTGTAGGTGAGTGACATCAGCAGCAGTGCAAAAGGAGGTGTAAGAGAAGTGTAGTGAGTATGAATGGCCACACACACACACACAGCTTTACATTTGACAGGACTGAGATTACAACTGCTACATGGATACTTATTTGTACTCTAGTGTTACACAGTTATCACGAGCACCACTGAGACTATAGAGTTGAGGGCTAACCAAAGGAATTACTACAGTGAATGATATCAGCACATCATGTAATATAGGCCAATGGGATGTGTACTGGTGGGAAAGGACTCATAATGGGATTCTCTCTGTCGCTGCCTGTCTTTCTCTCCACATGTCTCTGTGTGTGTATGTTTGACATATTATATTATGTTGGCGTTAGATATGTGTGAGTATTCCTATCTAATGTGCATGTGTGTGAAGTATCAATGGTGTACAATGTGGTGTGTGTGTACAGACATCTGCAAATAACTGATACTGTAGTCCACTGTGTTGTCAGACATGAGCTTTTCATTTCTCTAAGTGTCGGAGCATGCCCAATATGACCTTTTATATTGAATGTGTTCATGCATTCCAGGGAGAGTTGGACTCCATTTCAAGGTTTTATGTTCTACAGCTACACCTAGCAAACTGTTTCTGCAGGATATCTGTAGGTAGATTGCCCATATAGAGACACAATGGGCGTAACATATGGGGGATCCTGTAACTATAGCTGTCTGTGCTGCTTGTGTTTCATGGTTGGTTGTAGCATAGATTTTCTGACATATGTGCTGTTTTTGATGTGTCATGTCATCAACTACTGACAGTTATCATTCTGTACTCACAGTTATTTACCAGGGAAATACAAGATGACTGAATCTGAGACCAATATTCTGAGGCATATAGACTACACATTCTGGCACACTCCTGCCATTGTGGAGGGGTAGCTACAGACAGACTGCTGGTTCTGTGTAAATGGTCCAGCACCTTGTTAGTATGTTGGCTGGGGATCCCCTCCTTGTGCTTTTCTCAACTTCATGGAATGGCCATATCCTGCAGAGGACATACCTCTCAGTTGTACAGATACACCCAGGTTATCCAGAGGTAGGACTTGTGTATCTGGTCAGTTTACCTTCACATTTTGGTTTACAAGCAGTTTTGTTTATATTCATTCATGGGTTTGCAGTCAGGAGGTAATAAGGGTGGATATTAGAGTTTCAGAATTCACACACTCCATGACATTCATGCTTCTACACCCCCCCCCATTACTCTCTCCTCTTCCTAACATTATGTAAGCAATATCTCAGAGGTATCTCTATAGTTAGGCCTTTATCCCAGTAGTATTTAAGGCCTGGTCCACAGTTCTTGCAGTAGGACATGGGGAGGCATGCTACTGGGATTTGTCAACATGGCCTTGCATTTGTTTTCTGTTTACTGCGTTAGGTTGTTAGTTAGGATCCCCTGACATTCCATACATTCGCACTATGGATGAGGCATGGGCCTTTGCCGGAGGACTGTAGGCCATTTGAGAGTGCTGCAGGCCATCTGTAGAATACCATTGCAGTCTGTCAGTCATATGTTCCCAGGCTGCAAGCCAGTGGATTACCCTGTGGTGACAGTGGTGAGTGGTTGAGGCGTTCCTGTTAATCCTTCCTGTTCATACTGATCCATGGGTCTGGATGAGGTCAGGTTGCTGCTTACAGCCAAGGACACACCTGCACTGGACACCTATTCAACATGCAGCATCATGTATGTATTCAAATACAGAGATGGGTCCATGCTGTACTCATTCCCTACAGCAAGGATATGACCTGTGAAAAGCCTGTGGCTGATGGTGGGGTGAGCTGGGTGCATGTGTGATATGGAAGCTACTTACACCTGACTCACAAATATACCTGGGACATTCCCCTTATGTTGGCTTATGTGTGGACATGGGCAGCCTGTAATCACTTTATATCTGTGTCTTTTGTGGTCTGCCAGTGATTAGCCAGAATACCAGTATTCCATACATAAGGGACAACTAATGTGATGCTAACCTCTATGTATAATTCCAAACTTGAGTGCAGTTGACAGTTGTTTTATGTGCACTCTGGGTAGGTTACTTCCACCTGTGTACTGTTTCTATGTATGGGCCCCCATTAATGGCACATCCAGCTTTCCGGCAGGCAATATTAAACACACAACAAACTTAGCACACTGACCTCTGCATATTGTACACATGCAACAATGTAGATTGGGAGAGTTCTGGCTACCTGTGCTTCAGTGATATTACTCCACAAACTTACATGTTACTGCATTTCTACATGGGCTTATGGGGGGTGCACACCTGAAGACTTTAAACACGTGCAATGACTGTTACTGGTATTTCATTTACTCTGTTGGCTTCCATTTCATATTGTATTGTGACCTATCATGCAGAAAGGTGGCATATCAGTAGAGTACACATGTTAGATCTTACTGGCATATATTTCAGTTTCAGACTTCTTACCCTTCAGAAGTAAAGTGCAACTGCTAGACCTGTTGTAGTATGTCTGTGTAGGTCTGGTGGGGGGCTGTTTACCATTGCCGTCATTTGGGGTCCTTAGGCTGGCCTTTCTTTATGGTAATCTACACCTGTCCTGCTGGGTGAGGCTGGTGATGGGTATGTGACCCTCATTGACATCCATGTGTGTGACCTATTGACACCCACAGTTATTTGGGCCATCACATGTACTGCGGTGCGGGTTGTCACCTTGTGTATTGCTGCCTAGTATGTTGACACCAGTATTTGTTATGAATTTCCTGCTGTCCCATATAGCTCTCTGCTGCTATCCCAGTCAGCCACCCAATTCTCTTGCATGCTTGCATCCATATCATACATACATGTATGAGAACATACTACTCCATTCAGTGATTGATAGGAAGAGTGACTTACCATGTTACAGGGCCAGTATTGAGGATGGTGCTGGAGGGCTGACTATGTCAGACATACGTAGTACACTCCCTATACATGGTAAAGCCCAGGTAGTGTCATGTTTGGCATTCCTTTTACTGTATGTGCAAGTTGGAGAGAGGTATCAGTCCCTGGGTCCCTACAGTGTCAGTGTGTGTGCTATGTGTTGCCTCTTTGTCAAGGCATGGGCATATTGGACACACTTCCTTCTGTCTACAGGGACCGGCTCAGGATGTTCCTCTGAGTCCCTCTGTGCCTGTGCTGGCTTTGGCAATGGTGGGGGGCTGTGTGGCCCTGCCCCATGCTGTTCTTACTGCAGCTGTTTCTGCAGGATCATATTGTGTAGTATGGCACATACTATGAACATTTGTGCACATGTAGCTGTTGAGTACTACAAGGCTCCACCGGATATGTCAAGGCAGCGAATCTGTGACTTGAGCATCCCAAACACATGTTTTACAATGATCCTGGTTTGTGTGTGTCCCTCATCATGGTGGTTTTGTTCGTGTGTGTGTGCATTTCTGATGGGTGTCATCAGCCATGGCTCCAGTGCATAGCCAGCATCCCCCACTAGATGGCCATATGGGATGTCCCCGCTGGCAAACGCCTGATACACCTGTGAGCAATGCCAGATGTGGGAGTTGTGATAGCTTCCAGGGCTGCCAGCACACACATTCATGAAAATGCCCTGGGCATTGCACATGACCTGGCAGTTGATGGAGGGGAAGCCCTTGCGGTTTATGTAGACCCCACCCTGCTCACTGGGTGGTGCTTTGATGTAGACGTGTGTGTAGTCTATAGCACCAGCTACCTCAGGGTATTCTGCTATATGGTGGAAGAGATACATACGTCTGGTGAACGCCTCACGGGTGGTGGGGAAATATATGTGCTCATTGGCATGTAGTGTCATGGCATCCAGGAAGTGGTGGAGTACTCTGGATGGTGATGCCTGTGAGATCCTCATGATATCCCCAGTTGGTCTTTGGAAGGTGTGGCTAGTATTCTTAAGCCTACACATACCTTGGTATCCACTGAGATGAGTTCCCCCCTATTAGTTCTGTGTGTGAGGCATGGCTGGCACAGCTCAACAATTTGCTGTAGAATGTCCCTGTCCACCCTATAGTGTTCCACTATCTCCAGCTCATGTAGGCCCTGGTAGGTTACCCTTGGCCTGTACACTCCTCTCCTCCTCCTCACTGTGGGTCAGTTGCCAGCATTCTCCTCACCACCCTCAGTCTCTAGCACATATTGATAGAGTAAAGCTGCTACAGCCGTTAACATTTTTAGTTAGTTTTGCCAGTTAAAAATCTCCCATCTGTGTACACCGGTGCTGTAGAGTTTGTGGGGAAAAACAGTCTGTAGGGTGTTTGCATAATTTATAGTTGTGTGCTGGGCTGCTGCATGTGTAATTGGCTGGTTCTGATACACTCCACCTGCCAGCTATGCTAGTTCTCCTTGATTGCCTTCCTACTGCTGTTTCCCCTTCCCAGTTCCTTCCTATTTAAGCCCCTGGGGCACGCCACACATACCCAGTGCTGAAATGTAAACAGTGCTGCCATTTCCTTTTTTTTTTTTTTTTTTTTTGTTGTTTAAAACCCGCTGCCCTGTTTAGGCTATGTACACACTGCTCAGGCACATCTGACACACCCCCTTCCTTAGCTGTGCTTAGCTAAGGGCAAACACGAGCCACAGAGCTCCAATAAACTTACAGCAAGCATGACATACCCCCTTATGAAGTTATTCAGCTCTTACACTTGGAATGTTGTATTGCTGCACCTACACAGTTAGGTACAAGCTCACACTTTGAAGAAATCTGTGATTCAGTATAACTCCCCTCATTTGCATACCCCAGTGTGTAGGCCGTTAGTTACTGCACTAACACCAATCCTTTCCCCCTTGACAACTAGTGCTTCCTGGTATTGTTTACATTCTGCATGCCATTGACTATAATGGCAAAATGCAGAATTAAGTTAAAATTGACTTTTCTCATTTTTGTTATTATTTTCGGCATGATCCCGTTGGCGTGCTGCTGCCCTATGCTTAAACAGCCGAGATTGGCCAAAAAAAAGTTTATTTTTCATAATTATTAATAAATTTTTAATGCCAATAGCCTTATACTTGGCCAGTGGCATGTTTAATGTACATAATGCATGTTTTTCCACGAGCTATCATGCCTCTGTTTTGTCAGTTGTAGAAATGTACTCAGTTATTTTCTGAATACATTTCTGCACTGACACTGTTCTAGCACGGAGACCTGGCAGCTTGGTGAATCGCAAAATCACCTCATTTGTATGGTTTTCGCCAGCAAATGAGGTGATTTGCATATTTTTTGGTTTTCTGTGCTAGAACAGTGTAGGACCGCTTGTGCATGTGAAAACAGCACTTTCCTGGATCGCTTGGTGGCCATTTTCCATGCAGGGGCTCCTATACTGTTCCTGCATGGAAAATATGACTTGCTGAATCCCAGGGCTTTTATCTAAATGTTCTTAACTATATGACTGCGTTATCTTATTGGAAAAAAATTATGTATACCTGTTATTTTTCTTCATGGTTTATAAAGTATTACTCTTGGAGTGAGGGCTGTGTGCTGGTATTGAGATACCATGTCCCTACTCAGATTACTCTGATTAAAGGACAGTAAAATTCAGAGCTCAATTTCTTACATAATTTATAATCCTGTCTGTATAGAATTTAAATCATGTTTTTACAAACACTTACATAAGTGTTTTCATAACCAGATGTTCCAATTTCATAGTTTAAACAATGGCTCATTGCCATGTCTCTGAATGGAGCACTGCACTGTTGCATGACCATGCTGGTGTTCTCCCTAACGGTCCATGCCTCACATTAGCAAAGCCCCTCCATCCAACATGCACACACACATACTAAGCCACAAACAGGCTCCCCCACTTTCTTGACACTTACAGAAACACTCACCCATGTACTCATACACTCAACTATACACCTGCACACACACACACACACACACACACACAAATATATATATATATATATATATATATATATATATATATATATATATATGTATATATATATATATATATATATATATATATATATATATATATATATATATATATATATATATATATACACTCACACACACACTAATATAGGATATAGAAATATTTGGGGGACTTGGGTGGGGAATGTACAACATAACAATTGTATCTCAAATGTAAGATAAAAGATGGTGTTGTTGTCACAGAAGGAGAACAGAGTAGGCATTCAGGCAGCAGAAAGAAAATGGATAGAGAAGAGAGCAGAGAAGCAAAACAAGGGTGACTGAAAGCATGAGTAGGTAGCATTTCTATGTAGTGGGTAGGAAGATGAAGGAGAAGGGTGTACAAGGTAGATTTAAAATGATGATACCAAAGAATATATGAAGTAGAGAAGTTTCCCTAGAGAACAAAACAGACAGGGCAATATGACAGCAGGTCGCAAGATCATGTCAAGAAGATATAAACTGACAGAGGAGCATAGTATTGGTGTATATGAAGAAATTACGAAGATGTTAAATGATTATCTTAACAGTAAGGATGGAGGGGTGGAAGCACATAATTAAATGATTATAGAGACCAACTGCCCCTGCATACATGAACGTATTTCTTCAAAGGGAGGGTTGTTGTCCACATCAGAATGGGAGGTGGAGATAGAATTCAGACACGTATTCAAAAGGATGGGATAGTTAGGAAGGGAAGAAGAGGAAGACAAGGATGTAGAAAAGGTAGAATGTTGAATGTACTTAGAGGGCAGGCTAGACAGACTTGCTGTCATCTTAAACAGGGAGCCTTTCAGGGGTCATTGCCGAAAATGATGGGTGCCCTCAGAAGCATAGCTGGTTCAGCCAATGCCCTGGGCCAGTAGTATGAACCAGCACCGCATCCTCTCAGCTCTTCAAGTAAATGATCGGCTTATTACAGTTAGAGCTACACTTCCACCCCACCAGCTCTTCCGCTGAAGCACCAAAAAAAAAAAAAACAATATTCCTTCTACTGGCAGACCAACAACCAAGATACATGACACCCCCTCTCTCCTATTTTAGCCATTCAGGTCCCATTTCTGTACCCAAGCCTTAGTCAATATATTTTATTAAAAAAAAGTTTTCTTTTAAACTGTAGCAAACAGTCGCTATAGTTTATATTCTGCCTGCACGGAGCTCTACAGTCTTCAGGTTTTAGTTAAAAAAAAACACTTTTTTTACTTTTAAACTGTTGCAAAATGCTTCCTACGATGATGCAAGCAGTTGTTATACTTTAGACCACACGCCGAGTGCTACAGACTCAGGTTTGACTGCAATTGCAATACCGGCTTTTAAAAGATGGTGTTGTATTAAAAAGACATCAGGATCCACTGATTGCACCCCCAACACTTTGTGCCTAAGACATTTGCCCCTCTCACCCTGCTCTAGCTACACTATTGGGTCCTCTGTTAAAAGTGCGAGACCTCATAATGTGAGCTGCTGTAGTTCCAAAATTAAACTTCAATTCCATCAAAAACAGTGAATTGTGAAACTCAGTGTTTCCACCTTTAAAGTCTTTCTGCAGGAGGCTTCACCTTCCCGAGCCTCTGATGTGGTTGTTCTGCCCCTTCCACACCCCTGCTACTTACATATATTTTTATTCACACTAACCCTAGTTCACTATACCTTGGATTAGACAAATACTCGAAGATACCAAATTCTTCGATTTAGGACATTCTCCCCTAACAACATATAAACTGTCTCTGTTAAATGGATCAGTGCTACAATCCTCAAGCTTTCCAAAGTCAGCAAAGTAGTACACAGCTTACATTTCTCAAAGCTTATTATTATATCAGTGTCATTTATTAACTTGGTAATACTGCTGCAGGACAGAGGCAAACCTTCTAAAGCCCTATTATTTGCAGTTATTGCTATTTTAGTTCAGCCTAACTAATACAGCTTTATATTTGCATTATAATCTTGATTGTATGCTGATTTTACCCATGGTGTTAAACGTGTCTCTCATGCCTGCTAGTATAACTGGGATTTTCAAAAAAAAAAAAGCTTGTATGATTAGGCTAGGCCCAAACTTCTTCTACTTGCTTCTTACTTCCTACCGATTATTGCTCTACACTTTGATTTTGATACCTGAAAGCAGACTATGCAGTATACAATGCACTTCATTTTATAAGCTAATTTTTATTTGAAATGTTGAAATATTTTGCTATTATACTGAGACAGCAATGTTTAGACAAGCGTTTTAAATCACATGTGAATTTATAGTCTGTTTCTATAATATTTGCATATTCTTATTTAGATCAGTATCAGGCGATCTTTGTTTCATGGCTGTAAGTAAACTGATTTTATTTACTATGTGCTGTAGCTCTTTTTTCCTAACTTTTGACATTTTCTTGTTTGAATTTCATCTTTTTTGTGAAGTGCTTTGTGATGAATCACCGTAATAACAGTTTAGATGACTGGAGCTAAGTAAACAAGATTACAGCATCTTTCAAAACACCTTATATAATATAAATGAATGTGTAAATATAATTAAGCTGTCTTTAAGCATGGACATTGTTCAGGTAATAACATCTGTAAAAGTAGGGTTCAAATTACTCTGCATAATGACAGAAATCACAAAATGCAATGTGATCTGAATGAAGGCTTAGGTGTCTGGATGGACATTATCCAACATTTTATAGATTAGATTGGTGCACTGCACAAAAATACTATTCTAAACTATCTTGGAAGACTTGGGTAGTAAGGTTGCTTAGTGCTAAGGTACCTAACTCATAACTCCAGAGTCCAAGGTCCAGTCCTGACCTCCTGTCACTGTGTGAAATTTTTGTGTTTCTTCCTCTGCCTGCATGGGTTTTCGTCATGTATGCTAGGTTTCTCCTGCCTCCCAAATCCATTTATGGTGATTGGCTGCATGATGACTGAAAAGGGACAGGAAAAGTTAATACACGAACAAGTACAACTGCTTTAGTGTCACTCTTTATTCACTAATTCGCAGTAACTTGGATATTAGAATGGATATGCTGGAGCCATTTAAAAAAGATCCAAATCGGAAGAATAAAAAAGTAGCCAAAGAGGTTTAAAAACAAAAAGGTAAGGATAAGGCACTAAAGTTATGAGGAAAGACTCACACTTGGAAGTGGATTCTGCCTCTTACATGGAGATAAGATTACAATGTGCTAAATGCTGATGCTTAAGAACTTATGCGGGTAAAACAAGAGTGTGGGATCAAAGAATACACTACAGATGGATTTGGGATGCCAGAGCAAGTGAATGCAGTGAAAATATTGATCTAGTAAAGCAAAAATGATCTGAATCAGCACAGATACAGGTAATTAAACATTATTTTCTTTTTTTTTCATTTGTAGGGTAAGAACAGCCATACACCATCATTTAGAGGGTTTCGGACCCTGCTCTTTTTTTTACTCAATGTACTCAAGGCCAAGACTGGTGCAGTTATGGAAGGACAACTTCTCACCCCTGCAGTGTAACAACATTCAACCAACCCATTCTTCAACAAGTGCTCATTTTAACCAATGAACAGACAAAGCAATTCCTATGGAAACAGTAAGAAAAAAGTGTTGCAGCAACCTTTAAAGTCGATAAAAAGTTGATTTATTACAATAATCCAAACCAATAGTCAAGCGCGCTTTCATCTTGTAACCCAAGACTTCTTCAGAACAAATAAAAATACATCAATACCATAAGTGCTCATTATAAATACTTGATTTTCAAATCATTGCTCTAGCCCAGACTACATAGAAAATCCCCGTTTCACTACTAAGAAAAAGGGATGATTCTATAGACAGAGGAAAAACAGTGGAAGAAAACTCCAGAAAAATAAAAAACAGACATTTAGAACATTCAAAATCATTCAATATGTTTTAAGGAATATAATCAAACATAAGGGGATTAGCAGGCATGCCAGTATAATATAATTTCAAAACCTAAAAATGAAAAATGAGAGAGGAGAATGCAGAGATACAGAAAGTAAGAACAAGCAGTGTCACAAAGAGATGGACTGGCCACAGCCACATGTAGCAAATGTGTGCATGAACAGAAACAGCAGAAGTGGGCCATGTTAGAAAAAAAAGAGGTATATTACATATAGCACTGACCAAAGCAAGAATCCATAGTGCAGCAAGTGCCATTTACAGCATCAACTGCAAAAGTAGGGCAAAGTACAACATCATGCATTTTCTGTAGCTCCAAGCACAAAACTGAGTGCACACTATTGCACTAATGATAAATACAGCACTACCCTCAGCTGACATCTACAGTAAAGCAATGTGTATTACATTCAGAACCAGTTGAGAAACTTGCTATGCAATCTAGAGGATGGTACAGCACACCTGCTGCTAGAATATACCTTCTGGTTAGGATGAGGTTAGCTATAATGACTGGACAAGTGAACAGCAACTATTCAAGCACCACACAATGTAAATATCCTTCAAAAGTGGGATACTTGCCCCTTACAGACAGTGAGGTACTTCAGAAATATTCCTGTCCTTACTCATGTATGCTAATCCCAACCCTACACATTACCCTAGCAAAAAACATTTTCCTAACAGTAACACTATTTAGACAAAATATGCCTGAATGTATTGTTATTTTTTAAGTTGACTGTGAAACTCCGGTCCGCTAATGATTGGCAGTAGAGTTTTACGTGCTGGCTTGCCGGGCCTAATGCACAACCTTCAATGAAGGAACGCCCGTTCACGCATGTTGCCACACAGAAGACGCTGTAACTGAGGATCGAACGGGCAATGTCTAACTGTGAGGCGACAACACTACCCAGCGTCATAAAATCTGCTCTTCAATTTTTACCTTAGAACTAGTCAGTTTTTTAGTTTTAGCACTAAAATCTGTTTCTTTGAACTCAGCACTTGTTCAGAACTTGTTGTAAGCACTAAATAAGCTATTAATTACTACAGCACTCAACTTTTCTCACTTATCTAGAGGAAAACAATTTTTAGTACTTAATAAATAAGCACCTATCCAGGCATATCTAAGGGTCAGCTCCATGTGTTTTCCCCAGTCTACCTGATGAATCTGGGCATCTTGGGGCAATGCAGCAATTGCCTCATGTACACAGACAACCCTCTACTCCTACCACCCAACAGTACAACCTGTGAGAGATGCACTTATATAGGCAAACTGGAAGCAAAGCTCTCTTCACCCAAGACTGGACTAGACAGTCAAGAGGAGAAGGTAAACACTTGCCCCACACCACACTCATCACATAGTCCCTCAAAACCTACACCACCAAAACACACACATAGAAACACAAAACACACACCTACATTCATGGAGGCTCTCAATAAAAATTTGCCCAAGCAACAGAGCCCTCCAAAGCAGAAATGCATGCAACCTCCACCCCCAACACAACCCAAATGACACATAGCCCACAAACTCAGTGTGCCACTCAATCACAGCCCATAAGGTATAACAATATACCCAACACTCTAGTCATAGGTGACTGTATAGTCAGGCACACTGATGTTTTACTCACCAGGCTAAACAAGGAGAAAGTTACTGTCAGCTGCCTGTCAGGTGCCAGAATCCACCACATAACGCACGCACTCAGGTCACTCCATAAGTACAAATATGACTCTGTCATTGTACATGTTAGTGTGAATGACCTGAGACGTACCTCCCTGGACTACATGAAAAGTGACATAGAGGGGTTCTCCGATCTTGTAGTGAAGGCAGATATGACCCTAGCCTTGAGTAGCATCCTGTCATTACCCAGAATGGTACCACAGTACAAGGACAAAATGATTGACTTCAACAATTGGCTAAACTTCTGGTGTCATTCTAAGGGGATCCAGTATCTGTCTGCCTGGGATGACATGATCGACAGACCACAATGCTTTGCCAGAGATGGCCTGCACCTGTCGCCCTTGGGATTCTGGATACTGGCTAAGGCTCTTGCCACCCCTATAGTGCCTTTTTAGACAAGGTTCAAATGACAAATTTACCACAATAACAGGTACAAGCAAGCAAAATCTGAGGGTAATGCTGCATAATGCTAGAAGTCTAAACCTCAAAATGCACTCACTCGAGGCACTCCTCAAAATGGAGAACATTGACATCTGTGCAGTGTCAGAGACCTGGTTCAAGGCTCCAGAGAGCACCCCTGCATTACCAGGCTATAATTCATACCACACCTTTCGGCCACCTAACCTGGACCAAAACACTACAGGCGGAGGCGTGTCCATATTTATTAAGGATACCCACACCTCCAGGCTAGTTGCTCAGCATAACGCATCCAAGATTATCCAAGTGTAACTAACTCTGGGCAAGACCGCAATCCAAACTGTAGCTTGCTACAGAGTCCCCACCATACCCCAGGAATACCACTCCTCATTTCTAGATACACTGGAAAATATTAGGGTACAATCCAACACCCTAATAATGGGTGATTTCAACTACCCCACCATTAACTGGGAAAACTACTCATGTACCAACTATTTTGCTCAACGTTTTCTGGAATTCATAAATTCCAATGCCTTGGATCAACTTATCCACACCCCCATCAGGGGCAGCAATATCATAGACCTGGTCATTACCAACATGGGTGACTGGTGTTCCACACCAAAGGTCAATTCCTCATTGGTCAGATCTGACCACAAGCTAATCACCCTAGATATCCACATCCCATCCCCACCTCCCATTAGGGAAACTACCACAAATAAATTCTCCAAAGCCAACTTCACGCTTCTTAAGACAGAAGTGACAAACTTCACGACACCCATGCAGACAGACAATAGAGGTACGACTGCTGAATCCTACACAATTGCACTTTATAAGCACTTACACGAGTGCATGGATCGTGCTATCCCTAACAGAACTAAGATGTTATCCTCCAAAAATATTAAGCCGATCTGGTGGTCCTCTACCATAAACAAACTCTACAACAGAAGAAAGAAACTGTTGCAAAAAAGAGTAAAATCCCATGATTGGAGGAACTCCCTGGTCAGCCTCAGTAAGAAGCTGAGATCCTCATAAAACCCTCCAAAGCTAGTTACAAAAACAAAATTGCCACTGATTCTAAAGACAACTACAAAGCATTATATAGTTATGTCAAGAATCTCAATGGCAACACTCAGATCTGCTCTGAGTTACAGCAAATGGCATTAAATATACAGATCCAACGGATATTGCCAGCATCCTGGCAGATAGGTTCAGTGCTAACTTTACCCCCCTCTAACCACCTAAAGGGCCCATCTCTATACCGGAAAAATGCAAAGTTCCTATAATCACGGCTGCACAGGTAAAAACCACACTCTTTAAAGCCAAGAACACAGCATCCAAGGGACCTGACAACATCCCAGGCTGCGTTCTACATGAACTAGAGAGCAAACTTGCACCCCACCTAAGTACCATGTTTAATCATAGCCTCACCTCAGGCTTTGTGCCCCCTGAATGGTGCACAGCAACGGTTATCCAACTCCACAAAGGGTGAGCCACCACAGACCCTGGGAACTACCGCCCATTAGCCTGATGAGCCTGGTCTGCAATGCCATGGAACATATCATCATGGAACTTATAAACAAAGACATTGGTAATCTCCAAACTCTGGACCTCACCCAGTTCAGGTTTGTAAAAGGCAGATCATGTCTCTTAAACCTGATAGACTTCTTTGAAGCAGTCACCGATGTCGTAGACAAGGGTTAGGTGGTTCACACAGCCTATGTAGATCTTGCCAAGGCTTTCGACACGATCCCCCACTCTGGAATTATAAATAAACTCACTAAACTAGGTCTAAATCCCTGTCACAAGATAGGCTGCCAACTGGCTCACTGACAGAGCCCACACTGTGAAAGTAGCAGACTCCAAATCTGGCTTCAGACCAGTGACAAGTGGAGTACTACAGGGTTCAGTCCTGGGTCCTCTCCTGTTTGGTATCTACTTATCTGAAGTACAGGCTAACACAGCCGATCTTTGGCTAACGAAGTTCGCAGATGACTGCAAACTAAGAGCCATAATCAAAACTCCTAATGATGTGTACATCCTATAAAAGGGCCTCACTGAGACAGATGACTGGTGTTAAAGCCATGGCCTCAAACTCAATGCCAAAAAGTGCATTGTCGTCCCCTTTGGTAAAAACTCTGTACCCATGAACTACCACATAGGCAGTAGTAAACGACACCAAAGTATGATAAGAGACCTTGGGACACAGGTGGACAGTAGTCTCACCTTTGATAATCACATCGCCACAGTAGTAAGGAAATCCTTCTACGTGGCACACCTCATCACAACAGGTTTCTCATCCAGGAAAAAAGAGGTCATTGTTCCCCTGTACTTGTCACTCATTAGACCCATTATAGAGTACAACACCCCTTTTGGTCTGTACCTCACAAGACATCTACAACAACTGGAAAGACTGCAGAAATACCTCACAAAGAGGAATATCTGCCTCAAACAGATGCCCTATGCAGATCGTTTCGAAAATCTCCAGCTTTACTCCGTCACATATTGCCTACTCAGAGGCAATTTCTGCCTAATATACAAAGCTATGTCAAACCCAGAGCTGTTGAGCATGCTCCACTTAAAGAAATCCCAATCCCTCCGAGCTACACGCTCTAGGGACGTAAACTTTGTCACCACAATAAACAGAACATGCTGGAGGGATAGATTCCTGTCCCAGAGACTTCCCATACTCTGGAACAAACTACCTATCTATATCAAACAAAGCTCCTCATTAGCACTCTTCAAGAAAAATCTTGATGATTGGATGGGAAATAGGAAATTCACCCCAGGGATCAATTCTGTGGCTCTGCTCGACAGTGCACAGGAAAATAATTTTCTTGGGTGACGAAAGCCAGGGTACCTTTTTGCCTAGGCTTATATAGGCCCTAGGGCCAATAGCCTAGTGCCTACCTATGAACCTATGAACCCCTCTCTCTCTCTCTCTCTCTCTCTATATATATATATATATATATATATATATATATATATATATATATATATATATATATATATATATATATATATATATATATATATATATATATATATATATATATATATATATATATATATATATATATATATAAAATATAATAATAATGGTACTTACATATTATCGCAACCAGATTTTTGTGGCAATGCTGGTTGTTTTTGTTTAGGTCAAGTAGTAGCAGTACAGTGTTATGAAGGTTAGACACATGTCTTCTGTAATGTTTTAGTAGTTTTACAAAGGTTTATCATTGAAACAGCTGAAAAAACTGAAGTCAGAAAAGTAAGGTTTGAAAAATAGGTTTCCCTTTTACTGCCAGCATCTCGTGTCAGTATAAGCAAGTCCCATTCCACTTTCAAGTCGTTCCTTTGACATGCTGCCGGTCGGTGAAGGAAAGAGATCTGTTTTCAAAACCTTTACTATTCTTTTCACAGCCGATTCAATGGTAAACCTACCCTAAGACTACAAAAACACTACAGAAAATAATAGCAAGCACCTAATCTGCTGTTTAAACTCCGCTTGTGCGCAATATCATCCGCTTAACTGCCACCCTCCTTTCAGAACCAACAGACATACACATGTAACCAATGCGATCACAGAAGTCAAGGCTTGATGTCTTTAAAGGACGCTTCCCACAAATCTTAAAAATTATAAGTCCTAACATTTTTTAAAACCACCACCGATATCCCGGCAGACTTTCTGACAGTGTACCCTTCCATATTACACTTCAGTGATGCCGTTTCAGTAGAAATCAACAAAGTTAAAAGACGACGCAAAATCTCATTGCGATAATACGTAAGAACCATAATAATAATGTAGTATTCTAAACAAAGTTAGTGAAATCCATGCCTGGATAGCCTTCCACATCCCTGATGTCATCACCCTAATGGAGACTTGGGTAAAACCCCAAACATCTGATAAAGATATTCTCCCCCCTCGTTGTAATATACTCTGCATAGATCACCAAAACAAAAAAAGGGGTGGCGTAGCCATGCTCTACTCCAACCACCTCACCATTACAAGTATTATGAAACTGATCCCATCCTTTTTGCCTGCTGAACTACTGACAGCTAACCTTAAAATCAATGACCACACCACTATCACAGTAGCAGCCAACTATATTCCTCCAGGAGACAACATTCCTCTGCTCGAAAATACTCTTTCATACTTTTCTCAACACATCCCCAATTAAACCATCCTCCTTGGGGATGTCAACATTAACTGGTTAAGTCTCAGTAATCTAAACTCTAATACTCATATTAATTTATATGGCTTTACACAGCTAATCTCCCAACCTACTCATACAAACAA
Organism: Protopterus annectens; assembly: GCF_019279795.1. Classification (NCBI taxonomy): domain Eukaryota; kingdom Metazoa; phylum Chordata; order Ceratodontiformes; family Protopteridae; genus Protopterus; species Protopterus annectens. The sequence continues at coordinate 1,897,756,475 of NC_056733.1, read as the reverse complement.
CTCTCACACATCTAGTACTCTTATTGACTAGCTACTTGTACCTAATCCTTCCAAATATCATAACCCTGAAACCTTACCAAACACCCTGAGTGATCACTCTGCTATAAAAGTGCTTAGGTTCACTCCCCACTTCTCAAAACCTCCTATATTTATCACTTTTTGCAAACTCTCTAACTTCCATCCAGAAACCTTTAATGCCCTCGTCTCTAAAGTAAACTGGAAATTCCTTACCCAACTCCCACTAGAAGAAGCAGTCCTAGCTTTTAACTCCACCTACTTTAGTATCTGAGACTCACTTTCTCCCCCTTGCAAAGTCTGAATTAAGTCCACCATATCTCCATGGCTTTCAAAAGTCACTTGTACCCTTATGATAACTAAAGACAAATTATGGAAAAATGGTCACAATCTAAGCTCCTTGCAGACTTGCAAAAATATAAAGAACTCAGAAATCTGACAAAAAAACACATAAACAAAGATAAAAAGGACTTCTATAACAAACCTTCCACAGCCCTAAAATCTAATCCTAAAATATTTTGGAACTCTATTAACCAAATATTACATCCCGGTAATCTTAGCTCCCCCAATCCATGCCCAGACAAGACATCTGAAGAAACTGCCACTATCTTTAATACCTATTTTATCGATTCAATATCTAAGCTACTGAACCCTAACCCAAACTCTTCTACTACTAACATCTCCAACTTTTCTGAACCTACTCCTAATACTATTCCCTCAAATACCTTCTCCCTCAAACCTGTACCTACTAGCTACATCAAAACTCTACTCTCCAAATTAAAACCATGCTCAGCATCAGCTGACGATATTCCTTCCACTTTTCTTCTACTAGCAGCTGACTCTTGCTCTCCCTGTATCTATCCTACTAAATCGCTCTATCTCTAAATCTAAAGTCCCTTCCATCTGGAAACAATGCTACACTCTACCTATACACAAGGGAGGTAGCTCCTCTGATTTCTCCAACTTTAGACCTATCGCTATTCTCTCCCCCTGTCTAAAGTACTAGATAAATGTATTCATAAACAAGTTATGCAGTATCTAATACAGGAAAATCTGCTTACATCGCCTCAACATGGCTTCAGACCCAAACATAGCACCACTACAGCTCTATTATCCTTTCTCAACACTATCTCTGTAGCCACGGATGACCATAAACTTATTTCTTGCCTATTCTTGGACCTCTCAAAAGCTTTTGACACTGTCTCACACTCTCTTCTGCTGCACAAACTGCATAACCTCAACTTCTCCACTGATACTGTTGCATGGCTCTCCAGCTACCTCACTGATAGATCTCAATCAGTGAGATGGCACTCTGCACTCTACCTTTCTCTCCCTGTAAAAATGGGTATCTTTACTAATTAGCTCTATACCTCCTGTCGTCAGTCATACTCAGTGCAATATGCAGATGACTCTACAGTCATCACCACAGTCAAATCTCCCTCTAAGCTCTTCTCAGCTACTCAGGCATCTATTAACTTAGTTGAAACATGGCGCTCCAACAACCAGGTCATCCTTAACCCTAAAAAAAACAAAGCTGTTACTCTTTCTACCTAAAAAGGTCAACAATATTATAACATCCTTCTCCATACAGTCCCTTAATAACACTTCCATTCAGGTACAATCCAGCACTAAGCTCTTAGGCGTAACCATTGACAATCAGCTTAAATTTGACTTTCATGCTAATAATTGTATCAAAAAGACACATTCAAAGCTTGGACTCCTTTACCATAACAAGAAATTCCTTACCTCTGAAGCCAAGATTACTCTTTCTTACCTACCTTCTACCCAGTCTAATGTACAATTCTCAAATTCTCACAAATCTTAACTCAGCACTCCTGACCAAACTCGAATCTACCTATAACAAGGTAGCTAGATTTGCTTCCCAACAAACCTAGAAATCCCATCACTGTCTCTCTCTAAAACACCTACACTGGCTTGAATTACCCCACCAGTTTCTTCTCTCTCAGCTCCAGACCATTCACTCTATCCTATACCAGTCTTCCTACTGCCCAGCACTATCCCCTCTCATCTCCAATTATTCTCCCTTCAGACCTCTCTGAAGCTCTAACCAAGACCTACTACAAATCTACAAACCCAAGTCTAAATTTGGACACAATATGTACAGCTATCACCCCACTATTGCCTGGAATAGGCTCCCACTAGAAATCAGGACCCTTACACATCCTAAACAATTTAAGACAGCCACCAAAGAGCACTTTAAAAGTCACTGGTCCTGCCACTGCACTTTCTCTCCTTAAACATCCCCTACTTCTCATACCTTAAACTACTTTCTACCCTTAGCTCACTCTTCCCACTAGCTCTCTCTAATCTTCCTTGACTACTCTTTCCACTGCCTTCAAAATCTATTATGCAAATTGCCTCAGTGAAACATTCTATTTATAACTGTCTTGCCGTCTTGTAACTACATTATGAGAAAATTGGGTTTTTGTAACCCCTTACCCCAAAAACTATATCAATCTTAATGACATATTTATTTTTATACATCTTGAAATAGTTATGCTATACTCCTGATTATTGACACTGTATAACATTGTATTGCTACTTAATGCTTTGTAATAATCCTGTAACATTGCTGTTTAATGCTAATTTATAATGAAAATTGTATAATATGTTGGAGCTTTTATCCCCGGGCCTCCGCTGAAAAAGGGTTCTTCAGCTCAGTTGGACAATCCCGGTCAACAAATGTAAAATAAATAAATAAATAAATAATAACTATATATATGTAGTATTCTAAATAGAATGGTTGAAATATCAACATTTGAAACATCAAAGCATTAACGTAATCAGGCTGTCTCAGGATAAACTTTAGAGCATGCAAAATAAAAAAACAGTAAATCCCAAATGGAAATCTGAGAAGTAAATGTCAAAATGGAATGGATACCATTGGTCACTTTCATACTTTTTGATGAGAGACCTGCAACTTGCATCATGTGGATTCTGTCTGACAGCCAGCTGTTATCCATCTTATCACATATGGGTTGATTTTTAAAGCATTTAGCTTCTGTATGATGTCAGCATTGGGAATGTTTTCAAAGGCCTTGGCCAGATCAAGCTACACCATGTGTACTATATGGTCATTCTTTGTGGCCTCCATAACCCTTTTCAAAAACATTTAAATAGACAGGATCTACCCTTCACAAAGCCAAACTGCTGGGTGTCAAGTCTATTAAAATTCTTGATATTGCATTTTATGAGATCGTTTATAGTATATTCTATGGCTTTGTCGAAAAGGCTTCTGAAGCTTATAGGTTTATAATAATCTGAATCAGCTGTAAGGCCACCCATATGGGCAGTATCACCACTGCAGTGAACCACTCACCAAGTACAAAACCATTAGCTATGCATTAATTTAACCATGCAGCATTTCCTGTGAAACCCATGACTCTCCTTTGATCTCTAGAACTGGTCCAATGCATTTTCACTTTATGCTTCATTTGCATTATTATTAGACACAGATTTTATTTTACACACTATCATTTCCTCAGTTAATTCTTTAAAATGTGTACTTGTAATTTCAATCACTTTATACACATCTAATGCTTTTACAAGGGTCAGATCTGCATCTCTTAATAGGTTCATAGGTGATTACTAGACTAATGGCACAAGAGCCTTTACAAACCTAGCCAATAATACCCAGGATATGACAGTATTATATTTTAATTCCTCAGATATGGGATGGGGTAGTATCAGGGTAGTGGGTCTTTGGATGTTGGTGCCCTGAGTCAGTTTGTAGACTGCCTCTGCCCATAAGAGAAATAGGCAGTACCCCAGGAATGGATTTATGGTTCCCCATCCAGTTATCCAAATAATTTTTGAAAAGAGTGAGGGACAAGATTTGTTTTATGAAGATGGGAAGTTTATTTCATAGACGAGGCAGCCTTTGGGATATGAATCTGTCTCTAGCAAGTTCTGTTAGAGTTAGAAATAAGGTTCAGGTCCATGGGACATGTTACCTTGTTTAATTTTTCTTGCAAGTATGTAACGTTTTCATCAGGGCTGGATCAGAGAATGCCTTGTAGGTCAGACATAATTCCCCTTTCAGTAAGCGATATGAGATGGAGTAAAAGGATAGGGTTTTTAGTTGGTCTGCATATGATGTGTCTTACACTTTGTATATTTTTAGTGAGAAAACTCTGTGGCCACTCCTATTGGTGTAAGCGCCTGGTTACGTACTTGCAGAAGGGAGCAATGTACTCAGTTATAGGCCTGATTAGGGCTGAGTGCAATGGCACTATGACTTCCTTTGACCTTGATGCCATGCCTTTAATTATAAGTTGAGCCACACAGAATGATTTCCTCACTACTGTAACTACCTGCTGGTCAAAGTTTAGGTTACTATTTGTGTTACTAGGCCCCTCACCACTGGGTCTACTTTAAGGGGTGTGCTATCAATATTATAATTTGCAGGGTTCCTGATTTACTGAAGGATATGATTATGCATTTTTTAGCATTTAGTCTCAGACTATGGTTTTGTCACCAGTCATTTGTCATTTTTAGGCCCGTTTTCAGGATGTCAACATAATTTGGGGATTCAATGATTGCTCTCAGCTTACAGTCTTAAGTAAACTTGGTGAGCCAGAGACTCCCAACATTGGTCTTCATTTCAGGGAAGTATATACCAAACATGAGGGGTTATAACACTGATACCTGTGGGAAACAGCTAGTAACAGGTTTCTTATCGGAAGTGGATTCACCTGGCTGGAGAACATGTGTCCTGTCAGTGAACCAGTTGGCTATCCATCCGATGATGTGGGGTTTATGCCTAGCTCAGTAAGTTTATCTATGATCCCTAAATGGGGGATTGTGTCAAAAGCTTTGGCAAGATCTAAAAATGTGATGTGTACTGTTTTTCCCTCACCCGTGGGCCTTGTGACTTTCTTGAAGACGTCCACCAGAATCAAAGGCAAGACCTCCCTTTGACAAAGCCAAATGGTCCAGTTTTTGGAGGGTCCCTATGTTGTTATTGATCAGGTCTATGATGATTCTCTCCATGGACTTGCAGATAAGACTGGTCAAGCTTATGGGTCTGCAGTTCCCTGGGTCAGTTGATGGGCCCCCCTTGTGCAGAGGGATGATTGTTGCAGTCCTTCATTCTTCTGAGACAAAGCCAGTTTAAAGGCTGTGATTAAAGAGGGTTTCTAGTGGCCCTGATAAATTCTGTTTTAAGCAATTTAAGAAGCATCCTGGAATGTTTTTGGGACCCATGGATGCTGTGTTTTTGGCTTTAATGAGCACAGTAAGGACTTGTTCTCTCTTAATGACTGGTAAGAGGGTGGTCACGGGTAGTTCTTTGTGTGTGGTAGGAGGTGATGGGGATTGAACTGAACTTGTCAGCCAACAGGTTTGCTATAGTTTTAGTCTGGGTGTAAATGTTGCCATTCCTGATTAAGTCACACATTGCTGAGCATTTCCCCTGAGGTTATAAACATAATTAAAGAAGCCTTATATTTATCTTTCAATCCCAGGAGGTAATCTTTGCCTCAAAATTCACTTTGGCAGATTTGTCCAGCTCTCTTGTTTGTTTAGACTGGTGTCTTTTTGCAGTGATTTGTCTGTTCCTTCTTGGCTTTGAAGATTATTTTTTTCCCTTTGTTGAATACTCTGTTTATGCTAGGGATCCACCATGGTGGTTTATTTTGCCAGCAATGATAGGTTTGACTTGGACAGGTACTGCCTCTTCTATGCAGCTATGAATGTGGTTGTACAGTGCTTTTGTGTACAGCTGAGTAGGCCTCAGTGTCATCTGGGTTCAGAGGGGCTTGGAAGTTTAATAAGCTGTCACTTAGTTTGAGATAATTGGCCATAGCAACGTTCTTAACAGGTTTGGAGTTTGCTAGGGGTTCTGGTTTAGTTTTAATACTAAAGGAGATAATTTTTGTCAGATCTTTCCAAGTGAGGAGTTAATGCATAGGAGGGAGCAGTATCCCCTATGTTTGTGAGTACTAGGTCTAAGATATTTGTACCTCTAGTTGGTGAGCTAACTAGTTGCTTCAGGGCATTTGTATGTATTGCAAATGTATGTTTTGGTTGAAATTTGCCCGCTTCTAGTTTCCATTTTTATTAATGACCTTCACTCAGCAATTCCTGATGCCACCTGTATTCAATATGCAGACGACTCTACAATCATTTTTTCAGCCCACTTCTCCAACTGAACTACAGTCCCTTACCCAAAAATCATTTAATACAGTAGAACAATGGTTTTTAAACTGCTGCCTCCTCCTAAATCCCCCAAAAACTAAACTTTTACTTTTCACTCCAACCCGAAAATACACACCAATAATTTTCACACTCGTATCGAATAATGGCACTGTCATATCTCCCGACTCAACCACTAAACTCTTAGGGATAACAATAGATAACAACCTTAGCTTTGATACTCATATAAACAGCACAATAAAAACAGTCAACAAGAAATTGGGGACCGCCATAGCCAGAACTCACTTGATCTCCACCGTACTCTATGCTTCACCTATATACACTAATCTTTCTAAAAACAACATCAACAAACTTGCAATCTCCTAAAAATGGTAGTTCACTGATATAATGTAAAAAAAAAAAAAAAAAAGTTATATGTATGGATTGTCTCAATGTTCTTCTGTAAATATTCTATCATGCTATTCGAGATATGTGATATGTAATGAAGTTTTTGTTACTGTTGGGAGCTTTTCTCCCCGGGCCTCTGCTGAAAATGGACATATATCCAGTCGGACTATCCCGGTTAACAAATGTAAAATAAAATAAATTAAATAAATTTACATTTATGAAGTCCAAAAACCTCTGAGCAAGTGAATTATGGGTCGTATAGGTCTCCCAGTTTATGGAGGGGTAGTTGAAGTCACCCATAAGTATGGTGCTAAGCTGAATGTTAAGAGATTCCAGTAGCTTTAGGTAGGAGTTGTGGTTTTCCAGACTCATGTTAGGGAACTTGTAGCTAGCAAGGATATGATACGGAGTTGCATCTATGGTTAGTTGGGCATGGAGTAGCTCAGGTCATTCATGTTGTTGGACCAGTCTAGCAGTGTACTTGTCCTTTATGAATACTGAGATACCTCCTCTCTTTGTTTTATCTTGAGCTGAGTGGGGTCATAATGTATGAAAAGCCTTTGACAGCTGGGGTCTTTCCATGGTTCTGAACCATGTTTCTGAGACTGCACATATGCCTATATTCTCCAAAGTGAGGAGTGCTTCCAGGAAGTGTAGTTTTTTATTTAAACTCTTAGCATTAAGCAGCAGTATCATTAGGTAGTCATGAGTGTTTTTTGTTATGTTGGAGGGTTTAACATCTTGGCACGGCCTAAAAAGGGCACCATGGGGATAGATACATTTTTTTCCTGTATCTGGAAGCCAAGTGGTGACAAGGACAAACTATCTCTGGCAAAGCATTGTGGTTTTTTGATCATGTCTCCCCAGGCTGACAAATATTGGATCCCATTGTTGTGACACCAGAAACTAAGACAATTGTTGAACTCACTGATTTTTTGCTGGTACTGTGGCATCATCATAGGTGAAGGTGATCATTTCTTATATTGCAAAATATTCTGTCTCTTACCAATAAACCATGTAACATACCAAATTCAGTCTTTGCTTTACTTTAAACTTTAGATCACTTCCATAAGAATGCATTGTTTCTAATGATCCATGACTCATTGTGGAGAATAAATGACATATGGAAGATGTTTCCCCTAAGATCATAGTAATTCATAAATGTCTCTCTTACTGCTGCTATTTTGTCTTTCTCCTCTTCTTGACAAGAACAACAATTAGTTTCAATGTTTCTTTTCCTGCAATATGTAGAAATGTGCCACACTGTACATTTTCAAGTCTATTCTCATTGAGGAAAAAAATAAATTTCTGGTTCCTCAGCAAAAGCATTCCTGATGACTGCATTTGTACCACCTTTCCTTCAAAAGAATGATATAATCATAAGGTCCTTTTTGAATTATGAGAGCAAATAATGAAATGGTAGCTTTATGTTGAAAATGAACAAATTTCAAGCTGCAAATTATGTATATAAGTTGCAGATCAATTGATGACTCAGAATGAGTGAGTATTTTAATTCTAACAGCATGTCATGTTTGTAATGGTTGTCAAGGCTCTCAAAGAGGGCTCAGACCACATAGTTGTGTCATTAGCCTCCATGACACTATTAATTTGACTGATAAGCACTACAGTGACATCACGTGATATGCGTTAGCCAATGACATTTTTGTCCATTCATTAAGCTTTGTTAACATATGTTGTAACTCCAATCCAGCACCATCTACAGATGCTTTGAGTAACAATATCATTGTAGCATAGTCTAAGTAACTTGCTATACCTAACACTGACATCCAGATGTAATACTACTATCTGGCTTATACTCTTAGAACCAAATCATTGATTTTAACTAGCAAACTTTAGATACAGCTCAATGACAGTTTAATATTCTGAACAACCCAATGGCTTGTGATTATAAGCAAATATTTACCCTAATAAATGTTGAATATTTCATAATTATAAACATATGCCTCAAGAGTAACATGCTTTGAGTAGCATGCGTACTTCACTGATGTAAAATGTCTTCTAATGCAAGAATTTTCTCCAAAAAACAAGTATGATTAACCTCTCAATATACTAAAATCCTTCTGGGAGGAGATATACACCCTAACCCTGGCCCCACCTGTCACAGTGAACACAGATTATTCTCTACCACACACTTCTGTAACCCAACAACAGCCAATCTCCAACCCTGGTGATCTAATTTTTGCTGTAACAAAAGTTAGAAGTATAAGAAATAAAACTGCTGAAGTACATGCCTGGATTACTCAACATAAGTGTGATGTTCTCGCTGTAACTGAAACTTGGCTTGAACTCAGCATAAACGACTGTGAAGTTATACATCCTGGCGAAAGTATCATTCATAATAATGGTATAAAGGTGAAAGGTGGTGGTATTCCTTTAATATTCCCCAGTACCAACACATTTCCTTCTTATTGCTTTGCTCAGAATAAATAACTATAAACAAATATGCGTTACCGTCCCTTATATCCCTTTGGGTGACAATACACCTATACTGGAAGGTATCATACATTGGATATCCATAACATTTCCACAAAGAAAATATTTCTAGGTGATGTGAATATCAATAAATTCTACCTCCCCTACATCTAGTATGAACTTATATGGTTTCACACAACTAAATTATAGCCCCAGACATTATGGCAAGACACCAAATTATCTATTAGAATACTGTTGTATACTAAAACAATAGAAATCAAAATAAGTTAATTCTGTGTCACATGTCTTTTTTGGGAGGGTGATTGAAGATTGCTACAGTTATAAGCATAGGTTAGAGTTGTCAGCCATGTTCTTGTTGAAATTATAGTTAATGGATATATAAAGAGGTAAAAGTATTACTCCCTGTGTTACTGTTTATTGTGATGATGCTGCCCTTACCTCTAGCTTAACTTCTTCCAGGACTGTCTGGACTACAGAGGAGCATCAGTTCTGCAGATGGTAAGGCAAACATTTTTATGTCAGTACTGCTGAGCAATTTAAAGAACTATTGTAGTGTGTGATGTTGATCTCAGGCCTGTTGTGTTTATTGCTGTACTGTCTGTAATAGTGAAAGCACTGTTAGTTTGCTAGCATGTATTGCACTATAATAGTGCAGGTATTAATTTATTCCTGTGTTTCTTGCTTTTTATCATAGATGATCATGACAGTGGGAGTGTGGGTCCTGTGCCACCTGATGTCAGTGTATCAGCAGACTCTGATGATGATGATGGTCAAACTGAGGCACAGTCGAAGGGTGCAGAGGTTGAATCTGACACAGAGGTTGACATACAGTCATTCCTTGCATTTCCATTGGACACAGCCAGTAGGCCTATGCCTACGCAGTCCAGTGAGCCCACAGATATTGGACAGATGGGGGGCAAGGACATTGATCAGGGAAGTGTGGCTACTGCGGCTTCAGTGCCTGTTGAGTCTGGCCTTAGCCAAAATGTGGGCAAAGTGCCATACAGGAGGATTGATAGGGGTGCTCGGAGGGGGCCTGCTGTTCCTCCTCCACCTGTTGTAGGTGCCTGTTCCTGTGCCACTCAACATACGTTTACGGCCATCATGGAGGAACAGGCTGTTAGAAAAATATGTAATAGTAATATGCATGCTTAGTGCATTTAGTGCATTCGAGATTTAAAATGGTTAATACATTTATTCTGTTCACACTGCATGAATCTGCACAGCCATTAGAAACTTAACAAGAAGCATTCTATTTTCTGCTAATGTCAGCAAATAACAAGAAGTAAATCATTTCTGCTAATATCATGAAAATTAACAAAGGGATATTGATTTCTGCTTATGCCATGAGAAAATATGCAGCTGCTAGAAGCTATTGATAAAGAAAACAATAGATGCTTGAAAGTTTAAACCATAGTCAGCATTACTTGTACTGAAGCTAGAAATTTACCTTGAATCTAGGTAAAATGTAACACGTATTAGAACAGTACAACAGAAGAATTGAAATGCTGAAATGGGCTGACATAATCCCAAGGCCAGGTTGTTTTTCTCAAAATGTTTTTGCAGAATGACAGATATTTTAACTTGGTCAGCAATAAGTCTAACAATATTTTCTGTAGAACATACAGAAAGCTGTGTCTAACTACGGCAGCAATAGAATGTAACATTTTCTATGTGACAGGAAGAGAACTGTATAAATATAACCTACTAGTCATTAATTATCCAGACAAACCCTGTGCATACATGCTTTGTCTCCTTGCTGCAAGTAATAAAGGGTGCCTTGCTTGAACCTAACGTGAATTGGTCTTTGAAGTTTTTTCCTTTGACATAGGCATATTCCCATATGTGCTCCATAGAAATGCTCAGAGTTGTGGATGTGGTATAGTCTCACATCCATGACTGCCTCCACCTTGTTGCCAATTCACTGGATCGGATGAATGGCACATTGGAGCAAGGAGTGTTTGTGATGGACGGAGGGGTGCCTGTCATGGAATGAGAAGTGTCTGTGATGGAACATCTTCTGGGAGGGGAATGACATCCTTGTGGGTGTAGATCAACCACATCTGCTGTCAGCCAATGTGGCCATGCTCGATCATGATCCCATAGTGGCAGTACTTCCACTGCTCCATCAGTGAATGTGCTGTCCATACTCAGATGTGGTAGACCATGGGGTCATGGTTCTGGGTGTCCCCTTGAAGGGAGCTCATCCAGCAGACATCAGTCACATTCAGGTAACAGCATGGACATGCCAGTGCAACTTGGCAGAGCCAGTTCTTGTGGTCGGGGATGACAATGATGAACTGCCACCTCTACCATGCACTATTCACACCTGTCCAACATACTAAGATGTAGAGCCAGTACAGAGCTTGGCTGTGTTTATGTGGGCACTCACACACCAATTTCACCTGGGGGACCCCTACAGGCACACACAACAGTTACTCATTTTGTCTCACTGGCCATTTGTTGGTTTATCCACATATCTGCCTTCTTCTCTTTCTTACTCACACAAATTCACCAACTTTTTGTGTCAGCCTAGGCTTTCTTCCACCCCCACCCCCATGCACAACACCCTGTGCAAGTGATGATAGCTGTGCTATATCTCTGTTGTCTACTGTTGGATTCAGGGATACAAAAGCTTTGTGTCTGATTCTCAGGGCGTATAACTAACTTAATATATCTGCATTTGTGGTGCTGAACTGGTAATTGTACCTTTGACTTATACTGGCTTTGGAAAGTCAGATAGTTGATAGCATCAAAATTTCCCAACTTTATAGTGAATGATCTTGTGAGAGTTGTGAAGCCAGAAACCGCAATGTGTATCCTTACTTTCTAAATTTTCTCTTTAATCATTTTCCAGTACAAACTTATGGTGCTAAACTGAGGACATGCAGTGATTATCAATACTTTTGAGAGGTATGGCTTTATGAATCTTTGATGCATGAGGACTACTACTTAGTAATGGACACATAAGTCAAGTAAGTCTCTGATGTCACATGTTAAGGTAAGTTCTGTATAGAATTCCCACCTTTTACTAGCTTACTGGTCCAAGTAATGAAATACAAGGATATGCCACGCAGTCATATTAGTAAATAATACACTCTAGGCTTAGGACTTACCTTGTAAATACAGCAGTTGACACAGTTCTAGTTCAGGGCTGACCCTGTCTAATGCAAACAGTACAAAGCCAGTACATGGGGAGGTGAAGGCTGTGTGAGTTGCCTGGCATCAGTGTTACTATATGTATATTCATAGGTTCATAGGTAGGTACTAGGTTATCGGCCCAAGGGCGTACGTAAGCATAGCCAACAAGGTTCCCTGGCTTACGCCACCAAGAAAGTTCTTTTCCTGTGCCACTGTTGAGCAGAGACACAGATGTGATCCCTGGGGTGTATTTCCTATTTCCCATCCACTTATCAAGATTTTTCTTGAAGAGTGCTAATGAAGAACTTTGCTTGACATAGATGGGTAGCCTGTTCCAGAGTATGGGAAGTCTCTGGGACAGGACTCTATCCCTCCAGCATGTCCTGTTTATTGTGGTGACAAGATTTAGGTCCCTAGAGCGTGTAGCTTGGAGGGATTGGGATTTCTTTAGGTGTAGCATGACCAACAGCTCTGGGTTTGACATAGCTTTATACGTTAGGCAGAGATCACCTCGGAGTAGGCAATATGCTACGGAGTAAAGCTGGAGTTTTTTGAGGTGGTCAGTGTAGGGCATTTGTTTGAGGCCAGTAATCCTCTTTGTGAGGTACTTCTGTGGCCTTTCCAGCTGCTGCAGATGTCTTATGAGGTACATTCCAAAAGGGGCGTTGTACTCTATAATGGGTCTAATGAGTGTCGAGTAGAGGGGAACAATGACCTCTTTTTTCCTGGATGAGAACCCTTTTATGATGAGGTGTGCCACGCAGAAGTACTTCCTGACTACTGTGGCGATGTGACTATCAAAGGAGAGACTACTGTCCACCTGGGTCCCAAGGTCTCTTATCACACATTTGGTGTTAAGTAGATTGCTGCCTATGTGGTAGTTTATGGGTACAGAGTTTTTATCAAAGGGGATGACACTGCACTTTTTGGCATTGAGCTTGAGGCCATGGCTCTGGCATGTGATTAGGAGGAAGGTTTTAGGCCCATAGGTGCTATGCATCGTGTCTTAACCAATGCAAGGGCACACTGAGCATGCCTACATCTGGATCCCCCTGTGACTCCTCATCTGTCTGTGGCTGTGGTGACCTTGACATTGGTGGTAGAATGTGTGCCCCTTCTGTTTGCTGATCCTGCTGTAGCTGTTTTCTCAGAATTATGTTGTGTAGCACGATACATACTGTGAATATTTCTGTACATGTCCATGGATTGTATTGCAGGGCTCCCCCAGATGAATCAAGGTACTGGAAGTGGCTTCAGCAACCCAAACACATACTCTATGATATTTCTTGCTTGAGCATTTCACTCATTATGGCATTTTTCAATGGGTGTGTTTGCATTTCTGATGGGTGTCATCAGTTGTGGTTCCAGTGCATAGCCTGTATCCCCTAGTAAATGCTCCGTGGGATAGTCCCCCCTAGCAAACATCTGGTATATTTGGAAGGTGTGCTAGATATGTGAGTCATGGTAACTGCCAGGGTTTGCAGCACACACATTCAGGATTATTCCCTTGGCATTATACATGACTTGGCATTTGATAGAATGGTAGCCCATTCTGTTAATGTATAGCCTACCCTGTTCCCCAGGTGGTGACTTAATTTCTACATGTGTGCAATCTATGGCACACAGTACTTCAAGGTAGTGTGCTACACAGTAGATCTGCATATTTCTGGTCTTCTCCTCAGAACTACGGGGAAAATATATGTGGTCAATGGCATGTTGGAGCATAGCATTCAAGAACTGGTGCAGGATCCTGGATGCTGATGCCTGTGACATGCCCAACATGTCCTCTGTTGTTCTCTGAAAGGTACCTGTAGCTAAGATTCTAAGTGCTACACATAGCTTTGTCTCCACTGGGATGAGTTCCCCTTGGTTAGCTCTGGCTCTGAGTTGAGGATGGCAGAGGTTGCAGAGTTCCTGTAGTGTGTGTCCCTGTCCACCCTGTAGCTTTCCACAATTTCCACGTAGGTTGTGAAAAGTTAAATGGGCTTGAAATCTATTCTCCTTCTCAGCCAGGCCTATTAGCAGCATCAGCAACAACAGCAGCATTAGCTTTAGCCTGTAGCACATACAAATGAATTAAAGCAGCAGCAGCCCCTAGCATTCTGTCTGTGTAGACTACTTTCCGTTTCTGTATTCCAAAAGCTTTGGAATTCACAGGAAAAACCACCACGGAGTCTATACAGATGCTTTATAGCTTGTTGAATTGCTAATCAGTGTTGGATTGGTTAATTAGCATGCAATTCAGCTGCTTATGTTGTAATTAGCATACCTCTGTGTTTATCTTGTTTGTGCTGTGGTGTGCACTGCTACATGGAGCTTACTGAATCTTCATGCCACAAAGCACACACGGTGAAAAATGACCATGTAGGCTTTATTGAATCCCCCTGAGAGTTTTAGCCTTGGGGGGCATAATTCTCACTGCAGCCCCTGCTAATTTTATATACCAACTTCGAGATCGCACTACAGTGGTGTAAAGGGCATATTTCCTGATCCCCACTGCACTGATATCTTAGGTTCATAGGTTCATAGGTTGGTACTAGGCTATCAGCCCTAGGGCCTATACAAGCCTAGCCATAACAATTCCTTGGCTATTTCTTCCCACATTATTTACTTTCCTGGACCCCTATCTAGCAGGGTGACTGATGTGATCCCTGGGGTGAATTTCCTTTCTCCCATCCAATCGTCAAGGTTCCTCTTGAAGAGGTCCAAAGAGGCACTCTGCTTGACATGTATGGGCAATCTATTCCAGAGTCTGGGGAGTCTCTGGGTCAGGAACCTATCCCTCCAGCATGTTTTGTTTATTGTGATGACAAGGTTTAGATCCCTGGAGTGTGTAGCTCTGAGGGATTGGGATTTCTTTAAGTGTAGCATGTCCAACAGCCCTGGGTTTGACATGGCCTTGTATGTTAAGCAGAGATCGCCTCTGAGTAGACGATATGTGACAGAGTATAGCTGGAGTTTTTTAAGGCGGTCAGCGTAGGGCATCTGCTTTAGGCCTGTGATTCTTTTAGTGAGGTATTTCTGAGGCCTTTCCAGTTGTCTCGGGACAATTCACTGTTTAAGCAAATAGGGTTATGTTTGACTTTTTTTTTAAATAGTTGATCATATGAGTTTGATCATATGAAATTTGACTATTTCAAAAATTAAACTTTTATTATAGATCTGTACAGAAACACACACGTGGAAACATATTCATAGAAACACATGCACAAACATACATATATACATGCACATATGCGCACACACACGGATCTAGTTCTAAATTTTGAAGTTTCAAAACCTTGAATTTCTTATGGTCAAGACCATAAGATCGTACCCACCCAAACAGTTTACTGTAGTACCTTGATTAAACAAAGGTACCCTTCACTAAAAAAAAAAACAAGTTACACTCATTGAGTAAACTCTGGTTTATAAGTTATTTTACAGTGAATCTTTAAAAGATGTGAAAGACAGGATCAGGTGGCAGACTCTTAAGACAGAATTCATATTTATTTGTGGATTTCAATGAACTACTCCTCAAAACAGATGATAGGGTCGACAACAATACCTTATAGCCATAATGGAACAGCTGTATGAGAGTAAGTAAAAGTCAAATTCCTTACTCAAAGATAGCTCAGTCACACACTAAAATCATTCTTTTCCTGATGATATACAGAAAATAATATTTTATCCTATCATTTATTGGTTATCTTTTTTCTTCAATTTAACTTCTCTGTTGGGTCAGCATTTTCCTAACATTGTACATCTTATCTCACAGTGTGCCTCCAGTGTCCCATAATTTATTTCCTTCTACCCATTTCCTAGTAATTTCATCAATTCTCTCTTTTTATATATACACCCCAACATGGCCACAGCAGCAAACATGGAAAATACCAGCCCAGCAATATGACCAAGTGGATCAAAACTTTACAGTCACCACAAACCGAAAGTCTTACATGAAAGATATTACAACAATCTGTACAACAATTCCTTACTCAGATAGTCCTCTGAATTTGAATTCCTTGATTGACATACCAGAATTATTCACTATAACCTACTGGTCCTTATAAAGCATTCCTACATTTTTCAGTTTGTGATTATCTAGGAGCTGTTTTCCTTATCTATTCAGAAAAAAGAGTTCTGTTGGTTTAATTTCATCAAATCCTTTGGGTTTCTAATACCATTAGAGAAATAAACCCCATTTCTAAGTCAAGGTATAATTAAATTTCATGAAATTAGTATTGTTTCAATCTTTGATATTAGCCAAAAGTGTGGAATATATAAGCTTGGCATATATTGATTTTTATACATCATTTGACAAGCGTGAATCATTTTTCTAGTTTTTTCTGTTCAACTGATGCAGTACATTTTGGGACCAGTCAATCACACCACAACTCTAAGTTAGAACAGGAAGAACAAATTGATTTATAGCTCAGAATTTTCTTAGATATCAAGGGGATGTTTAATATTAGTTTTAGTCTTCAGAAGTTTTATTTGCATTTGTTCATGTTTTATTGCTGGCCCTTCATCAGTTCCCAAATATTTATACGCTTCTTCCTGCTCAAGTTCCCCTATATCACATTCCTGTCACAGATTGATAGTTTCTTTCCACTGGAACTTTCCTGTTTTAAACATTGTTTTGTACATTTATCATGACCAGATGTCATTCTTATATCATCTGAGAGCATGTTAACCACTTGTAGATGTGCTTTTAACTCCTTGTCTAATGAACTATAGAATTTTAAATCATCCAAAAAAAGGAGATGAGAAGTCTTTAAATAAGGTTGTTTTCTGGAAGCTAAATTGTAACCAAGACCTAAACTGTTAAGTAAACAGCTTAATGGGTTAAGGGCAAGGCAAAACAATAGCGGTGGCAAAGAATCCCCCTGATCCTCCTTAGAATTTTTATCTCTGGGTTAATAATGTATCCATTGTCATGGCTTAATTGCAAAGTGGTTTGCATCTCTTTCATGGCCACTGTAATGCAATTGATCTTTGCAGAATGATTATTACACATCTGCAAGCACTTCTTTATCCATTAATGTGTGATGCTGTCAAATGCTGTTGTGTAATCTATCCATGCCATACTTAGATTCCTCCCCATTTTATAATTCTGTATTATAGCTTTGTTTATCAACAAATGATTCTTTGTTCCATATGACTTTCTTTTGTTACCCTTTTGTTCCACTGCCATAACTGAGTTTCCTTCTTAATGACTATAAATTCTGTCAGCATCAATTCCGGTATGTAGTTTATATATCTTCAGATGGGCGGCCACGGTGGTGCAGCAGTTAGCGTTGCTGCCTCACAGCAAGAGGTTCTCCGGTTGATCCTTGGCTGGGGTGCCTTCTGTGCGGAGTCTGCATGTCCTCCTCGTGGTTGCATGGGTTTCCTCCGGGTGCTCCAGTTTCCTCTCACATCCCAAAGACATGCAGTAGGTGAATTGGACACTCTAAATTGGCCCTAGGTGTGAGTGTGTGCATGTGTGTGCCTTCTGTGGAAGGTTGGGCGCTGGGCTGGCAACTCGACACCGTAAAACTCCACTGCTAATCATGAGTGGACAGGTGATCTGCTGTGGTGACCCCTAACTGGGAAAAGCCGAAAGAAGAAGCTGAAGTTTATATATCCTCAGAAGGCAAGTTATTGTGCTATAGTTTTTAGAATGGCTTGCAGGTTTACCCTTAAGAAGAAGAAGCAATGTTTTGCTGGTTATTAACCAGGTTAGTGTCTGTTTGGGATGCGCATATAAGAAATTCTTACTCATAGTTAAGTCTGTATGTAAAGATGTTAATACTTTTAGCCAGAAGTTAGGTACTGCATCTGGGCCTGACCTTTTATAATTAGGAGTTTTTCTTAATTTTGTTTTAGTTTCTCTGGCTGTTACTTCATCTGATTTCACATACTATACATTTACACTCATTAATCCTTTTAGTTCTTCTATCTGTTCAGCATCTTTGTTATGCTCCATGGGATCTTCATAAATATTTCTCCAAAATGTGTCTATTTCTGCTTTTTTGGTGATATTTCTATTCCTTTTGCTTTATTTCCCAGTTCTCTATAAAACTTTTTTTAAATTCATCAATGAATTACTTATTTTGTACTTTTTATGTATATTTATCTGCATACTTTCTAAGTTTTTCTGCATGTGCTCATATTTTTAGTTTAGTTCCAACAGTGTATGAGACATCATGATCTGTTGTGACATTATGCATTGCTTTTTATACATCTAATTGGGGTCTGTATTTTATAAGCAAATGCACTGAATTGCAAATGCTATATAATCAACCTACAATCCCTGAAAACCCAAAATGTTGAACACACAGCTCAGCAATTGTTTTCCTAGGGGGAAAAAAAAATCACTGATCCGTAAACAAAAAAAAAATTAAAACACAAAATAAAGTGGGGAGCTTCACCTCCCACATCACCCTGATGGGCTGTGCCCCCACCTCCCTACTTAAATATACCAACTCTGAGATCGCACCACACAGTGGAGGAAATGGCAAAGTCCAGAAAATGATCTAATGATTTTTTTCCCTATCGATACTGATATTATAAATTATTATAAGGCTATACTTGCCTCTTCTGGACCTTCAGGGAAGGAATTTGTTCTGACTATTGCTTATTAAAAATATATAATAAAATCTACCCAGTTTAATGAGTATTATTTTTAGTATCGGCTGTTTTTTTAATATATATTCATTTTTTTGTTCTGTCCACCCCTTGTAACTATCAAGACCATTTATTAAACTGTTCCATTCATTGCCTCTGATGTCAGGTACTCTGTACAGTACTCAGCATGACTCATGTCCAGCATCCTACACTGGAAGGAAGATTTCTTTTGTTATTTTTACTCCCTTCCCTATTTCCCCTTGTTGGCAGGTGTCCACTGTACATACTTGCTTCTGAACACCCATAATACATGTCAGGAATACAAAAGTCCTTGTCTGATCTTATTTTTTATTCAAAACTACAGTTCTGGGCCTCACTTCCGATAGTAATCTTGTAGCTGGACCATAAAAACTCATCCACCCCTCCTCTGTGATGCATGATCCAGCATTAACAAGTCACACCTATCCCTATATAGCCCCTTTCATACCCCAGACAATATCTGAATATGAACTGGTTGGGCACAGTCAGTGCTCTATTCCTGTGCATCATAGAGCAAACAAATCTGCTGCTGCTTTTTAATCCATGTTCTGAAACACTAAAGTGAAGTGGAGATGGTACACTTGGTTGAAGCCCAAGCTCATAAATTCAGAAGGACTTAACAATGAACTTATCATGTTTTTTTTCCATAATAAATGATTGACTGTAAATGTTTTTGTTTTATTATGTATGCTACTTTACTGTAATAATCAAAAGATTTTTATGAGCAGTGTTTCTTTAAAAGAATGCAATATCTTTAGCAGAGGATTTTTTTCTTATTTAAGCTTCTACTGGATAATCTTCTTTTAACCAGAAAGGGGGTGAGTTGAGATGTTCGTTGCTTTTTTGTATATTTGTGCAAATGAAAGTGGTATTTTATAATCAACTGTATCCTGAATTCCTCTGTATTTACCGGTTTTGAGGGCAAAATAATGGGATGCCACAAATTCCTGAGTGGCCCATTTAATTTCCAATGTTATTTATTTATTCATTTATTTATTTATTTATTTATTTATTTTATTGTTACTACGACTTTAAAATTATGGTTGATGTCACCACACATCACAAGCATATCATCAATGTGCAGGGGTGTGCATAATGACATCAGCTGCAGTGTCAGTGTCGTGAGGCAGACAGTACTGCAGCCTATCAGACTCAATCACGGACAGACAACTCAACTGTTGTAAAGTGGAATACCATATCAGCAGGCAAGCAGCAGCAGTGAACAGAGTGGAGCTGCTTAATTAACTTGCATCTTCAACTTCTGCTGCAGCAGAGTCCAGCAGTCCAGTGAGTCTACCCAGCACCCACCACCACCACAGTCTGTCCATGTTTATACTCTGCAGGAATCAGATGTGAAGAACATTCACTCTCTGTCTCATTCTTCCAGCGGTTTGACCTCCTCCATGTAAGTAAAAACAATTTAACAAATGTTAAAAAAGTATGGTATGGCATACAGACTAAACAAGGAAAAAGAACAGGAAAATAGTGTATTCTGTTAGATATGTGAACGGGTTACTTTTTGGGGTGTAATACAGGCTAAAAAGAAGTTAAACTTGCAATTTCATACTGATGACATTACTAAAGAAGAAATAGATTTTGTTTGAGAGAAAACTTTAGAATTGTGACTGAAATAAGTAAAACTGTGTGTTGATGAAAGAGGAATGTAGATTTGGAATGGCGGGAACCATGGGTAACATTAAATATTAAGGACATTAAATCTGTCATTTGCCAAATGTCTGTCTAATAAATGAATATGGAGGTGTTTTTGGATACAGGGGGCAATCAAAGGCGTGTTTCTACAGTGTTAAGCTTGATGACTTGGTTATCAAATGCCAACTTAATAGTTGTAACCAGCATGAGGAAAACTGCGTACAGCAAAATAATGTAAGCTTGTTTACCATACCTCTCAACTGTACAGATTTTCACAGAATGCCCAGTTTTTGCCTCATATTTTTAGCCTGTTCCTCATAAAAAAATATTTTTTTTTGACAAATCACAGGGATGATCCAACAATTAAAATCATTAAATAATGATATGCATTTGATTTTAAGACTTCATGTCCTTCAGAAAATGCATGGTAACACAAATCCTGTTATTCTAGCAACTTTCTACATTTGTAAGAACAAAATTTAAAATGTGTCCCTATTTTTGGGCTTTTGTCCACCCATTATGTCAGGCTTTGGTCAGATTTCTGTTGCTAAGAAGTTAAGAGGTATGTGATGTTTGCCGGAACCAGGAAGTGTAACATATAGCAATGTCTATGGCCTGATAGATTTGCACATATCGGAAACTGATGGAGAAAGTAATAGTAAAAGTATGCGTACTTTTGGTGCAAATGAAAATAAAAAGAGAGATTACATTACAGAAAAAATAAACAGACTTTTGAAGAGAATATAAAGTAAATACAGTAGAAGGGATGCTGCACAATAACACTTTAATAGTGTTTGAAAGTGAATAATTTCTGGCCAAATAAATGCAAAGTTTTGAGTACTGAATGGAAAGAGGAAGAAAGTGTTGATTGCTGTAAGATGGATATAAGGGATATTGTTCTGTTGATATGAGTGCAAAAAATGTAAAACAAGAAAATGAAAAAGGTGAAATGTATAGCAGACAGTATTTTTATTACATCTGTTAATGTTGATTGTACTGTAAGTGACATATGTAGATTGCATATATATAGGTTATTGATTTATAAATAATGTAAGGAGATTCAGTGTTATGTACGTACCTCTCAGTAGTCCAGATTTTCACAGAATGTCCAGATTTTTGCCTCTTTTTTTTAGTCTCTTCTTCCTAAAACCTGTGGTTTTCTGGCAAATTATTGATGATTGAAGGCCCTAAATAATGAAATATATTTGAATTTCAAAATTCACATCTTTCAGAAAATGCATACTAACACAAATCGTGTAATTTTAACAACTTTCTAAGTTTATAAGAGCAATATTTAAAATGTTTCCCTATTTTGGGGTCTTTGTCCCTCCCATTATTTTAGGCTTTGTCCAGATTTCTTGCACTAGGAGGTTGAGAGCTATGTCATGTCTGTTCTTCAATTTGCATTTGAATGTTGGTATCCCACAATTCCATTACAGTGGGCGGAGTTACATAACTATGCACACACATTTTATGTTAATCTGCATGCAGATTTTTGGCCAGCTGTGCCTACATTTCATGGGCCTTTGTCCAGACATTTGATGTTTCCAGGTTGAGAGGTATTGATTAGAAGCTAGGGGTGCTTTTTTAGAAGCTGGTATCTTCTTTTTATTGTGAAATTTGTCCATTTGACTGTTGTTCCATCTTACCTGTTCCATCTGAATGGAAGAAATAAAGAATTCTTACCTCAAAGAAAGAGTCACCAGGATACATAATGCGGGGGATTCAATAAAGCCTACATGGTTATTTCACCATGTGCACACCGTAATGCGATGCTCACACAGCCACAAAAGTTTTAGATTCAATAAATTCAGTGTAGTGGCATGCACACGTGCACAAATGTGGTAAATACTGTGGCATGCAAATTACAGCATATGTAGCTGAATTGTATGGTAATGAAGCAAATCAACAAGGTGGAGTGATTCAACAAGCTGTAAAGCAATCATGTAGTCTCCGTGCTCATGTTGCCCATGTATTCAAAATCTTTTCAAATACAGCCAAGGAAAGGAGTCTACCTGGAAACAAGAGCAAGTAAAAGTTATTACATTTGTACAGAACTGACCATAACATGCAACAGTAGACACATTATTACATTATTAGACAGGGCGGATGCTACAAAAGTAGATTAACAATAGCAACAGTTCTTTTAAGTTCCATGACATGCATGCAGATTTGCTCTCCTACCCCTAAATGAATAATATACTCATAATTAATGTAGACAGCTAAAAGTGTAAATCCCATAAAATAGCCTATTCATACTGTCATGTAAGCATATGTATTATGTTGCTGAGGGATTAGTCCTCTGTGCAGATGTATAGCAAAGTATTACCCTCCCTTGTGTTTATTACAACATTAGGCTCCCCTTCAATTTCCCTGCCTACACCATTACCAACTTTGTAGATTCAGGGCTATCCACACAATGAAGGTGCAAATGAGGTCAAAACTCATTAGAAGTGCTGAATCACAAAAATGTGTAACCATGTAGGGATATTCACTTTGTGTAGGCATTTCCACAGTGTTCATTTTCAATGGATGGCAACAGTAAATGATGACATGGGGGGATGTCAGGTTACACTTACAGAGGTATGCATGTAGGTCTGTGAAGGCTGAAAGTGCATGTAAGCAGTATACAATTCACAAGTTCAATTTCATCCTCTTTATGTTTCATCTCTGTCCAGTTTAAGTTATATTTTAATTATTTTTGTCTTTGTTTGCATAATGTGGCGCTTAGTGCAATCATGGGAAATAGAGGAATGAATGGCAGGTTTCTCTATGCTTGACATGTAACTATTTCTCTGGCAGCATGTGTACATGTACGGCTGGAATATAGATGGTCCTGGGTTCTAATACAGGGTGTGCAAACTTTAAATCACTTTTTGTGCTCTATGTTTGCATGATAGCATGGGACCAAAGGACAGTAATAACAATATTGCTTGTGTTTACCTTATTTACGCATAGGTACATATAGGAACACTGAGGTATGCATCACCCACACTAATGAGCAGCAATGGAGTTAATGCATGCAGTTAAGCAGCACGTGTGTTTGATAGGTGCTAATTACAGCATAAGTAGATGACTTACAGCATGGTGAAGCTATTCAACAAACTATAAAGCATCCAAGTATCCTCCAATCTGTTTTTTCCCAGGATACTTCAATACCATTGGAGAAGAGACCAGGAAATTTTAAAGAGACACAATGCTAGGGGCTGCTGCATCTTTGCTCTATATGTATGTGCTAGAGGCTGAAGCCAATGCTGCTGATTCTGGTGACAATAGACTTAGGCTGAGAAGGAAAAGAATGTTCAGGCCGAGGGTAACTTTTCAAATGCTACATGACCTGGAGATTGTAGAGCACTAAAGGGTGGACAGGGACACATTACAAGAACTCTGTGAGCTCTGCCGACCTCAACACAGAGCCAGAGCCAACCGAGGGGACCCCATCCCAGTGGAAACTAAGGTATGTGCTGCCCTTAGAATATTAGCTACAGGTACTTTTCAAAGACCAACTGGGGACATGATGGGTGTGTCACAGGCATCAGCATCCAGAATTCTCCACCAGTTCCTAGATGCTATGCTCATACATACCAGTGAGCACATATGTTTCCCCATAGTTCTGAGGAGGGGGCCAGCAATATGCAACATTTCTACCAGGTAGCACATTACCCTAAAGTACTGGGTGCCATAGATTGCACTCAAGTACACATCAAAGCACCACCTGGTGAGTAGGGTAGAATCTACAATAACCACAATGGATACCTCCTCTTCAACTGCCATGTCATGTGCAATGCCCAGGGAATTATCTTGAAAGTGCATCCTGGCAACCCTGGCAGTTATTATGACTCCCATATCTGGCACACATCACAGTTGTATCAGATGTTTTGCTAGGGGAGACATCCCACAGGACCATTTACTGGGGGATGCTGGCTATTCACTAGAACTGTGGCCAATGACACCCATCACAAGTGGATACACAGCCACAGAAGAACACTATAATTAGGCACATGCTCAAACCAGAAATGTCAAAGACTTTGTGTTTGGGCTGCTAAAGTCACAGTTCTGGTGCCTAGATACATCTGGTAGAGCCCTGCAGTATAATCCATGCAGATGTACACAAATCCTCTGTCCTGAACCTAGAGGTATTCTTTACTAATATTCTTTAATAGTCTTTAATAATATTATGGCATATCCTTGTATTTCTTAAACTGTTACAGCAATCAAGTAAATATTGTTGGATTTCTACAGAAACATCCTTAACATGTGACAGCAGAGCAATGATTTTCCTTGTATGTTCCCATTAGTAAGTATTAGGCTTCAGGCATCAAAGATTCACACAGTCATCCCTCTCAAAAGTACTGATGATCCATGCATGCCTGTAGTTTAGCACCATGCCTAGGTACTGGTAAACCATTAAAGAGAGAAGTTAGAAAGTAATGATACACATTGCAGTTTCTGATTGCATAATCCTTCCCAAAATCAAACAATACACAGGATGTAGAACAGGGAGAGTAACAGGAGCATCATACCCTTGTTTGTGACATAGCAGGAGCTCATTTTTGCTGCCCATCAAAAGAACATGCTATTCTTGTTTGTGACGTAAGAGTAACTAAGCTTTGTCCCCTCCCCCGTAAAGAACACTGTTGTCATGTTTGTGCCATAACAGTAACTTACCTATACTACCCCCAAAAGAACAGTATATGGTTGTGTGTGCCATGCAACCTGGCCTTCAGTTGTTGGCAACTTCATATCACATAACTCCTCCAGTTAATATCCTCACACAATTTAAGGCAAGAGATATTGTATGGCTTACACACTGCATGCCTCACACTACTGCTCAGATAAATGATGACTTACCAAGAAACACAGAAATATAAAACACAGCTTAATCATAACAGGTTGTATGCTCAGTAAGTGCACTACTTCCAAATATAATAACGGTAATTAAATGTACAAATAACAGCTGATGGCTGGACAGCATTGTACATTCTGTTGCAGCTGGTTGTGTGAAGAATGACTTCAGTCCTTTGCTGCAAAGTTGTTTCTGTGGCAAAGAAGAATAAGGCATCCATCCTGTTTTCTGAAGATGCATTGGTATGAGAGTTCAAATCCTGAGTTATACAGAAATATGTCATGTGTACTCTCATGTTCTACTGTGTATGTCATGCATTGTTTTTCCTCACTTCATGTATTACTCCTCTTCTTTTTTTTCCAATGTCTTATTCCTATTACTTTTACTGGACAACAAATACATTACAGGTTTGCCTCTGCTCATTTGATTTGCACAAAGCACTGCATTGTGGAAAAAGGACAAACCAGACCACCTAGGAAGTAGACAGACACAAATATAAACTGGATATATTCAATTAATGCTCTTGGGCACAGAAAAAATCAGGCCTGGAGTACAGATGGACCTATCAGACATTTGCAATGTGCCCATGTTTGTGCAATGCTTACTTATGCACAAAGTTGTATGTTGCATGCGTGTACACTTTGTTCACCATCGCACAAATCAGCTGTTCGCTGCACTATGGGAATGTATATAGCATGCTTCATTATTGGTGTTTATTCTCCATTTCCTTTGTCTGACATCAAACTGCATGTGGAAACATTGCAAAGCAAGGGTCCAATCTAAATATACATCATATATTTACAATAAATTCATGTGTTGTCTTCCCCACAACATCAAACACTACAACACTTGGGTCTCAGTACTTTTTCCACGCACTGTATATATATATATATATATATATATATATATATATATATATATATATATATATATATATATCAACCATACTACAATGTGTAATACATAATATTGTGTGCTCCATCATGAATAGGGCCAGTTGGCGGTTGCTAAACTCAAACATCCAACTATGCTGAAGTAAGGGTACTTGTGTTGCTACACAGCTAGGCTTCTAAACAGCATAGTGCTATTAGTGTTATTAGGCTACTAGCCCCATATATCGCTATGAAGCTATGTGCCTAGGCAGGCCCTCCAAGCTGTTGTGCAACACACGGCTTACTGATGACAACTACTATAAGTGCACCTGCACTCTGGTATACCTCAGACTTGTGCATGACACTTGCTTTAAGTACTGTGTTCTGTAGTCTGTGCAGTTAGATAGTTAGGGGCTCTCTTCTTACTGCAGTCAGCTTGTTGTGTGTGTGTGTGTGTGCGTGTGTGTGTGTGTGTGTGTGTGTGTGTGTGTGTGTGTGTGTGTGCGTGCGTGCGTGTGTGTGTGTGTGTGTGTGTGTGTGTGTGTGTGTGTGTGTGTGCGTGTGTGTGTGTAGTCAGCAGAGTAGACATGATATCCTGCAGTTACTTCTCCAAAGGCATGGAATGCCAATATTTTGATACCTGCACAAGCCTACACATCAATTTCATGCAGTCCTGCCAAGCTGTTGTCTTCAACATGGCCTGCTTATGTCATCTACTTTAAGTTAACCTGCACTCCTATAAAAGTTACACTCATGCCATAGCACTTGTTATAACTACTGTGTCCTGTAGTCTGTGAATCTAGATAGGAAGGGGTTCTATTCTCACTGCAGTCAACTGGATGTGTGTGTTTCCTAGCTGTTGCTTGAACTTACAGAGGGCATTTTACACCAGCATGTGGGACACATATTCTGTCTTTAACAATCACTGCTGATGTCATAAGATATAAACTGTTGTCTGACACACTCCCAATCGGACTTGAACTGTGGCACTTGCGTAAAGTACTGTGTTACATACATACGTACATACAAATATTTCAAGCACTGACATTAATGCCCTTCTCACTTGCCAATATACCAGAACACTTGTTCCCATAATAAGTATCCAGGCTGTTCTTAAAAATATCTAAACTAGTACTTGCTTTAATGTAATTTGGTAGTCTGTTCCATGCATCAGCTACTCTGTCAGAAAACCAATTAGTACACTTCCCATTCCTATAGAATCTTCTATGTAGGTTGTCTGATGATTCTCAAGTACTTTTTGATAACCCCAAGTATTCCCAGAGGTAGTTGTCTCTAAATGTCCTATATACTTGAATAAGATCTCCTCTTAGATATCTGTAAGAGACACTGTACAAGTTCAGATATTTTAGTCTTTCATAATAACTTAAATTTTAAGTTTTCACATTCATGGATGCCTTTGGTATATTTCCACTGTACCATTTCCAGTTTAGTCATGCTTGTTTTCTTATTGGGTTTCCATATTGTTATTCCATACTCAGGTTTGGGTCTAATGTAATTAACAAACAATGACTTCAACATTTCTGATTTCCTAGACTTTACAAATCTTTTTATACAACCTATAGTTCTATAACTATCATTAACCAATTGGTTAATATGATTAGAAAAACTCATAGCTGAATCTACCCATATACCCAAGTCTTTAAATGAGTCTACAGTTTCAATCACTGTGTGCTGTATTAAATATTCACCTTTCAATTTATGTCTCCCAAATCTCATATGGTTAGTTTTTGATGTATTTATCAGCATATTTTTGTCCTGTGCCCAAATGGTCAATTTAGTCAAGTTATTTTGCAGACATGCCTTATGTGTAACACAGCTAATCAGTTTACCCAATTTGAGGTAATTTATACATAGACAGTAGAGCACCTCAGATGAAAATGTTAGGTCTGAAATATATAATCTAAACAAGTAGAGGCATAGGACAGAGCCCAATGGGACACCCTGACTGTAACCAAGGATTTCAACTGTCCAGTTGCTGTATAATACTTGCCATGTCCTATTTGTAAGCCATGCAGCTATCCATCTTATCAACAGTACATCGATACCTAGCTGTACTAATTTATTGATCAGTGTTATGTGTATGACCCTGTCCAGTGCTGAAGTTAAATCTATATCAATTACATTACAGCACACTTTTTCATTCACAGCTGTTATTATATTGTTATAGAACATCATGTTACAGGTGGTAATAGATCTGTTTCAACATATGCATGCTGATATATGGTTTCAAGTCCCAGCCTATCCAATTTTGACAATAACTTATCTAATATTACCTTCTCCATTATTTTTCCACAACATGAAAGTAGACTTAAGGGTCTGTTTGACTCCAGCTTTGTCCTACTCCCCTTTCCCTTTAAGAGAGGTTCAATAAATGCATGTCTCCAATCTTGAGGAATTTCCCCACATGTATATGATCTAGTGAATAATAGATCTAATGGTACCATAAGTTCTTGCTGAAGTGTTCTCAGGTCATTGTTACTAATTCCATCTCCTCCCTGTGCTTTGTTTGGATCCAGTTTGGTAAAAGTATGGATAAGTACTGCTTCTATGAGGAAAACTACATGCGGTTAGAAGAAAAAGAAAGGCAAATGATAAGCAAGGCAAGGCATCTCCAGTTGAGTCAGTACAGTTTATTTCTCATGTATCTGACAAAGATTACAGAGGAAGACAGGGTTTTTATACAGTCTTGAAAGATGTAGCCCTGCCTATTTAGACATACACTCTGTCTTAATCAGGTCAGGCAATTATTTTAAAATTTCTACTATGACAGGTTTTTATTTTTATGTAAAATGTACACATGCAAGCATTTGTTGCTTCAGCTTTATCATCATATCTTCTTACTTATTTATTATTTCATCTTTCTAATAAAAAAGACTATTTATTATTGTTACAGCTGCAGTTAATATTTATATTATTATTACTGTTAAATAATTCAAAATTAATGAAAGTTTGCAACTTACAAAGTAATACAAAAGCTTAAGAAAAACTTCATATAAAATTTGTAGCATGTATATGCAAGGCACAACATCTGCTCCTGTCATTCATTCTGTAGACAACGTATGAAATAGAATAATATACATTTTCTTATTCTTTGATGTTTGTAGCATGTATGTACATTTTACAGAACATGTATTTTACATTATGTTTATTCTTTACACATACAGTTTAGGAATGTTTTGATAGAAATAGAAAAGTACTGCTTAATACATGTTTATGCATGTTTAGGAAACTTCTAATAGAAGAGCCACTCCCTGCTGTTACAATACATCAGTGTGTGTCAGTGTGTGACCCTTGTTTCAGGTTGCTGTGACCTTTCCATTCTATAACACAAAGGAAATGTATAGCCAGGAACAAAAACAGCTGGAAAAACTGATATTTAATCCAAAGTTGCTGATTTAATCCAAAGTTAAGCACTTTCTTCCCTGTACAGATAAGGGACTTCCTCAAAACAAATTGAAAAATACATACATTTTCAACCCAAAATCCAGCCTTTTATAATGAGCCATCAATTAATACCGAATTGAACCTTAAAGAAATCTCATCCATTTTCATGCTAAAAACAAATACATAAACAAGTACATCATAAGGAATGTATATGATAAGACAATGTACATGTACTATGTTAAAAATTATAAAAATTAAAACCATATCCATTGAATGTCAAAATTACCTAAGATATGCTTCAATTTCAATATGCTTGAAATAGAAATTGCTTCATCAATTCCTGGAAAATTAGCTTCATCCAATCGGAGTTGCCATCTCAACTCACAAATGTCTAAGTGGACATCCAAACATCTCCCCTGTGGATCCTTTGGCAAATGTTGAATAACTAAAAACATAAAAATATGGTCATTATACTAATGTATGTGTCTGGCCAGTGCGTTAGTTTATTTTTTATGTTTGATATCCAATAAATGTTCAGCAATCCTTTTTTTAAATGGTCTGAGCGTCTTTCCCACATAAAATATTGGGCATTTTGTGCACTTAGCCAAATACACTACATTAGCAGTACCACAATTAAAATGCCCATGCAATCTCAAAATTGTTCCATTCAATTCAATTTTGTCACCAGTCTCCAATATGTGAGGACAAAAATTACAATGTTGGCACCTAAAATTACCTTTAGCTCTACTTGTGCCCCCATAATAATCATTCTTAGTCCACTCAAAAATATCCTTGAAAGATCTATCCCTTTTATAAATAACTAATGCCCCCCCCCCACTTTTTGAGCAATATTAGCCTCAAATTGCAATATGTCCCAATTGTTAAAAATAACATCAACAATTCTTTGCACATCCTGATAATAACAAACAATAAATCCAACTTGATGCTTAAAATCAAATCTTTCTTTATTACCATTAACTTTGCCCTTTCCAAAGACCAAAATTGGTTTGTAAAAAACATTATTTCTCTTATCAATTACTTCCTGACAAATTTCTCCCAATAAAGTGTCAGGATAACCCCTTGCTTTAAACATGTCCAAAATAAACTTGACTTCCTCAAAAAAAAATTAAGCCCGAGTTGACCATCCTGGCCGTCCTTACTAATTGTCCTTCAACTATGGACTTTTTTTGAAAAGAGGGGTGGGCACTAGAGTATTCCAAATATGAATTGGAGAAAGTCTGTTTTCTATGTATTCTTGAACTTAATCCCTTCCCTTCAGAAATGGATAAGTCAATGTCCAAATAGACAATGTTTTTGGTACTATGATGGTGCGTGAATTTTAAGAATTCAACAATATTGTTAATGTACCTATAAAATTGCTCCAATTTGCCTTTAGTACCTCTCCACAGAATGAACAAATCGTCCAAAAATCTAGTATAGTAAAAAATGTTAACCATAAATACACTGTTAAATACATAATGTTGTTACCAGTATGACATGATATAATTGGCAAAGACAGGAGCGCATGCTGCCCTCATTGCAACCCCCGTCCTTTGCCTGTAGTATTGACCTTCAAAGTTCAAATAATTATTTTTGAGCTCAACTTCCATAAGGGTGACATACACATTAATGGTATCCTGATCAAAAACACCGGTTCCTAGTAATTGAGCCTCTAACCACAACAACCCTTCTTCATGTGGTATCACAGTAAACACACTTACCACATCAATTGTGACCAAAACACTGTTCTCATCAAGTTTTATTCTACCAACCTTATCCAGAAATTCCCACGAATCCTTACAAATATAGGGAAAGCTTTTTAAACGAACCTGTAACTTCTGATCTAAAAATGTTCCTATAAAACAGGTTTTTGAACGCTTTCCATCAACAATTGGTCTAAATTGTGGATTCGTCAGCCCTTTATGTATTTTGGTCATTCCAAATATTCTTGGAACCATAGGAAATTTATTAACCATGTAAGCATGCTCTTCCTCATTAATTTGGCCTTGGAATAACATGTCATCCGTAAGTAGGTCAATTTTCCTATATATAATGTGTATCTCATTCAATGAGCTCTCAACTGAAGAACCATCCAACAAAAGGGAATTTATCCCATCCAAATAATCCATTTTGTTCATTATTACAATCCCATTACCCTTGTCTGGGTTCATTAGACATATATTGGTGTTCTGCACTAAATCAAAAAGCATAACCTCCTCCATTTCTGTCAAGTTGAATGAGTCATTCTAAAATTTAGATGCCAAAATTTTATGTATGTCTTTTTCACACTAATTTTCAAACAGCTTAATAATGTTGTTCAATGGGGGGTTAAATACGCTAGGTCTCCTTAGCACCCCTTTATTGTGTGCCATACCATCAGATGAGTTAAACCAAACTCGAAAGTTTAGTTTCCTCGTTTGACATTTTAAATCAATAAGTGTGTCATCAAATTTTGCCCTTCTAAAGGGCACAAAGATAAAACCTTTAGCTAAAAAGTCAACATGTTCAGTTTTAACTATCCTGTTAGAATAGTCATACACTTTAAAATCATGTGATTTGTTAAATATAACACAGGGTTTCAAATCATTAACCAATCCTTCCACATTGCCCCACCAACAATTTCAACATTACTCATATTATTTACTTTACATGCATTAGTCCCATTGGTCCTCAATGTCTGTCCTGAGTTGGGCATAGGAACTTTTCCATTGTTAACATCAGATGGACAAACAACGTTAATGGTAACACTACAATATTCTATATTCCTCTCTACCAACTCACCATTGGTAACCACTGACAAACTTGGAACACTATTAGGAAAGTCAAAATTAGTTGCAGCAGTACTTACAGGAAACAAGAGCTCAAAAGCAAAGTTCATTAATTCCTCCACTGTCAACTATAGCTCCTCATATTGGTGTTGGTTTTTGGCCGTGCCCCCTGCTTGTTGTAATCCCAGGAGTTTCTCAGTAAAAAAACAAGACTGATGCTCTTTTCCCTTGAGCCTCTCAGAACGCCTAATGTTCTCATTCAAGAGGGACTGCGTATGTTGCCTATTCCCTTTAAAGACACCAACGTCATGCATAGACTTCTGCTTAAGGTCTGTATACTGATCGGACCAGTCCTCCTCTGAACCAATACTTCCTGCTGACATTGGATACACCCCCTGAGAGGCATACTCATTCAAATCTCTTTTAATTTTGTTTGATTTACTTACAAAAATGGTGTTACAAGTAGTTGACACATTGGAAAACAAGTTGTTAAATGTAGTTTGATTTACACCGAACTGAATGTAATTTTTAATGGCCTGGTTTAATTCATCTAAGTCTTTAGCTGCTTTCCCCGCTGCTAAAGTATTGGACTGTACCATCAGTCTCATCATCTTTCCATTCTATTTTTATCCTAATAGAGCAGGCTGAGCCGACATTTCTAAAAAACACTACAGAGTCTTATAGCTGGTTTACATCTGTTTAAATCTGTTATTTGACATCTGATTATTAGAGGAATTATTTTCACCATAGATATTTATTCATATTGATAATTATGCCTTGATAAAGAGATGAATTGTTTATAAGCACTATCTTATCTTGGCTGATGCACTTTTAGCCAAGCATTGTATTTACTTGCAGCTTTATATTCATGCTTTCAGTCACTAGCATTCACATAAAATATTTTGTTTACACATGTTCCTCAAGGAAGATTTTTGTAAGCTGGTGTCTCAACATTGCTTGAGACCCCAATGCTATAACAAGTTTGCACAGTTCTTTTTCCATATAATCTAATTTGATTCCAGTATCTGGGGTTACCTGAATGTCACTAGGACAACTTATCACCTCTTTTGTGGAGCCAAACTGTTTTGCATAAGATTTTGTAAATATATCTATAATCTGTTGTGTCTGAGAATAAATTTTAGAATCTGCACACCGTTTATCAATTTGTGTGTCTTTACTTTGTCCACATCTTATGCATCTATAAAAAGGTTTCCTATTATGCTCAATATCTTTATATAAATTTTCTTCAAATTTTATTTAATCTTGTCTCACACTATGCTTAATCTGTTTGTCTAGCTTGTTTATTTCAGTTTTCAAAGTTGTAGTTCAACCTCTCTTCCTTTTCTTATATTTTTTGTTTCTCACCTTAGTCAGATATCTTGTTCTTATGGAAATATATCCCCCTGGTGTTGTATGCCTAGATCCTGATGTTAAGCATTTTTTTTATTTTTTCGAACTCAAACAATTTCTCTTTTAAAACTTTCCACATTCATTCTGCAGTTTTTGCTACTGAATATCTCACCCAGTTAGTTTTACATAGTGACTGTTTTTCTTCCATATAATCTGTAATTAACCCTCTGTGCATTGGTTTAGATTTCAGTTTGGCAGAATTATCTAGCAAAAAGTTAACCTTTATAAGCCCATGATCACTGCACATCAATGGTGGTAAAACCTGGCTTGAAGTAACAGTAATTTCTTTAGGAACACAAACAACATCTAGTATGTTTTGTCCCCTGGTAGGTTTTTTACAACCTGAAGTAATTGTTCTTGAATATATATGTTGTGTTCTGTAGACTTTCTACTTAGGAAGGTATTCTATTCACACTGCAGTCAAGTGTGTGTGTGTGTGTGTGTGTGTGTGTGTGTGTGTGTGTGTGTCTGTTAGTTGTTGCTTGACATTACCAAGAGCCTTTTACACCAGCATGTGGAACACTTATTCTTTAACAGACACTGCTGATGCCATCAGCTATAAACTCTTGTCTGATACACTCCAAGTCAGACCTGAGTTGTGGAGCTTGCATAAAGTACTGTGTTCTGTTGTCTCTGTACCTAAATAGGTAGGGGTTCTATTCTCACTGTAGTCAGCTCTGTTTCTGTCTGTTAGCTGTTGCTTGACATTACAGAGTGCCTTTTACACCAGCATGTGGAACACTTATTCTGGCCTCAACAGACTCTGCTGATAACATCTGCTATATGATATGTTTGGATCTGCAGGAATCCCAACAGGCCATGGTCAGACAGTGGGCTGGAGGCTAGACAGATGTGACCTCATCCTACACCCCACAGATTACAATGACATGACTTTTAATCTATCCATATGCATCATGGCATGGTTTGTAGCCTCTGTGTTATGTTGATGAGAAAGGTCTGTGGTCTATCCAGCTACCACATGTGTCTGGTGAGGGCAATGCAAAAAAGATCATTATACTGTTTTACTGTTCTTATCAGCTTTCACTAACGTGCTGTCATACAATCCTAATATCTGAATATGAAGGCATGACTTATAATGTGCACCATGTTTATACTGGGAAATCCTTAAAGAGAGAAGTTAGAAATTAATGATACACATTGCACTGTTTTACTTCACAACCTTCACAGGTGAAATCAGTATAAGGTTGTGACATTTGGTGCTATAAACTGTTGAACTTTTCAAGGAGAATGCATGTTCAAGATACAATGACCACTGAAAAATACAAATGCAGATATACTAAGCAATAAGTTACCTGTGCATCATGACCATCAGAAAGAAGGTGCTTGTATCTTTGAATCCAGAGGATAGAAAACAGGGATATGGCACAGTTATCATCACTTGCAGACTATGTTGTTTGGGGGATAGGGGGCAGAAAGCCTAGGCTGGCACATAAGGTCAGGGAGCATGTGTGAGTAAGAAAGAGAAGAAGGCGGACATATGTATACAACAACAAAAGGCCAGTAAGACTAAATGAGTAACCGTGGTGTGTGTATCTGTCGGGGTTCTCCAGGTTAAATAGTTGTGTGAGTGTGTGAATGACTGCAGCCAAGCTCTGTGCTCGCTCTATGTATTGGTCTGTCAGACAGGTGTGATTTGTGCATGGGAGATGTGGCAGTTCATCCCTGGCATCCCCAACCAGGAGAACTGGCTCTGACAGGAGTTGCACTGGCATCTGACTGGTGTCTGCTGGACTAACTCCTTTCATGGGAACACTCATGACCACTAACCCCATGGTCTGCCACGTCTGTGTGTGGACAGCACACTCAATATTGGAGCACTGGAAGTACATGCAGAATGGGAGAGTGATTGGACATGGCCACATTCACTGAGAGCAGATGATGTTGCTGACCTACACTCATGAGGATGCTGTTCCCCTCCCAGCAACATTCCAGCACAGACACTGCCCGTTCCATAACAGACATGCCTCCGTCCATCACAGACACCCCTCATTTCCATGAGTCACTCATCCAATGCTGTGAATGGGCAACACAGTGGAGCCAGTCACACATAGCAGACTGTGCCACAGTACTCTGAGACATGCACTGTGTAACTCATTCTATATGATTGTCCTTAAGATGTGTGCGGATATGAATTGAAAATTATATAATGTGCAACTGTCAAGAAATTAATGCCAGCTTGGATGTTAAGGGACATAACCTGTGAATTGTGTGCTGCTTACTCACATTTCAAACCTTACATGTAACACTCTCTAGATCTAAGCTGCACACCTAGTGGAAATAAGGCAGCCTGCAGTGCTGTTGTGATTTCCCACTCCCAAGCAGTAATCACTCATAGCTGCAATCCATTAATAATGTATGACATATAAAAAGACAACCCTGTAGCTAGGTAAGCTGATGCTAGTTCTATATGTTTGGAACATTGAGAACAAGCATTTTCTGCATGTTATCTCTATAGAGGACTATTCATTATCACAAGGTGTGATTCCATTTTGTCACCAACAGACTGCATATGCTGGAATGTATTTAGCAGTAATGTGAAGCACAGGCTTTTACACTCTTATTTGTATGCATTACTTAGAAGTATACTGAAGTCATGGCCATGTTTGTCCAACCATTTCAGAGGTAGACATCACTGGCAAGACATTAAATGGAAATGACTGCTGTGTGAGAAATATGTAGAAATGTTTCAGGAATAGGTCCTTTGTAGCATTTCAAAGATATTTTGTGAGCCAAATGGGTCATTTGCCTGTTGTTTTGTGCAGGTGGGGGCTAAGGTGAGTTACTGTTACGGCACTAACATAACTTGTTCTTGTTACTCTCCTTGTTTTCATCCTGCCTGTTGTTAGTATTTCACATCTCTAGACTGTTTCATGTTTTACCACTGGGTACTACTGACTGCCTGTCTTTACTGTTGCATATGTAAAGAACATTTTGTAGTTGTGTGATACCTATGTTTATTATATGTTTGTTTTCTTGTAGGCCATCTGCAATCATGGCATCAAGGCAGGTAAATCCATGTCTAAGACCCTATTCAGATGCTGAAAACAATGTAATAATTGATGGTTTCTGGCAACATGGTTCCTTCCTCTTGTAAAGGAGAAGGCAAGATATGGGACATAGGCTCATACTATGCCAACAAATTGTTGCCGATGTGAATGCCATGAGTGGCCACTGCAGAACCTATGAACATGTGCACCACAGGGCCACTGATATGATAACCACTGTAAAAAGGGGAGTAGCTGCAGTAGGCCATGACCTCTTGGGTGCAAGTGGAGGACCTACTAGAGAAATACCACTGACCCCCAATGAGCAGTTGCTAGCTAACTTAAGGACCACACAAAAACTCACAGGAAATGGAAGTTCACTATGTGCTGGATGTGGGGGCCAGCATGTCGGACATACCAACCACATGCCAACAGGAGCTTCCAGGTAGCCCTTGTTATCGGAACTGTTGAATACTGTTGTATCTTTAGTGACGTTAAATTAATATGTTAATTCTCTGTCATATGTATTTATTTAGTTGGGGGATTGAAGATTGCTAGTGTTATAAGCTAAGCTTGGAGTTATCAGCCATGTATTTGTTTAACCACTTGTTTACTGCAGCCATAAAGGTGCAAATGTATTACCCCCATGTTACAGTTGATTATGATGCTGATGCCCTTGCCTCTTGCTTATTTCAGGACAATCAGG
This sequence comes from Protopterus annectens, assembly GCF_019279795.1. NCBI lineage: Eukaryota > Metazoa > Chordata > Ceratodontiformes > Protopteridae > Protopterus > Protopterus annectens. The sequence goes on along the minus strand of NC_056733.1, from coordinate 1,897,719,012 downwards.
CCTCAAGGAAAGCTTGCCTTCTGCAGTTGGTAAGCCAAATAGTTAGATGTCATTTTTACTGATCAGTTTAAACAAATATTGCAGTGTGTGAGTTTGATCTCAGCCATGTTATGTGTATTGCTGGACTGTCTCTAATAGTGGAAGCATTGTTACTTTGTTAGCATATATTGCACTATAGTATTGCCAGTATTAATGTATTCCTGTGTGTCTTGATTTTTATCACAGGTGATCCTCACAGTTCAACTGCGGTCCCTGTGCTATCTGATGTCAGTGTAGCAACAGTCTGACAATGATGATGGACAAACTGGGGCACAGTCAGGAGGTGCAGAGGTTGAATCTCACCCAGAGGTTGACATACAGACATTCCCTGCATTTACAATGGACACAGCCAGTATGTCTACACCTACCCAATCCACTGAGCCCACAGATCTTGGACAGATGGAGACACTGATCAGGGTAGTGTGGCTACTGTGGCTTCAGTGCTTTTAAGTCTGGTCACAGTGTTGGGTGTGGTGCCATGCAGTAGGATTTATAGGGGTGCTTGGATGGAACCTGCTGTCTCTCCTCCACCTGGTACATGTGTCATCTCTTGTGCCACTCAACATAGGTTTAGGGCCATCATGGAGGTACAGGCATGTTCCCATAGGTGATCCAGACAAATTCTCAGGATTGTGGATGTGGCACAGTCTGACATGCATGACTGCCTCCATCATGTTGCCTATTCACTGGATCAGATGAATGACACTTTGGAATGAGGGGTATCTGTGATGGACCGAGGGGTGTTTGTTATGGAACGAGCACTGTCTGTGATGGAACATCTGCTGGGAGGGGAACAGCATCCTTCTGGGCATAGGTCAGCTACATCATCTGCTGTCAGCCAACATGGTTGTACCCAATCATGATCCCATAATGGGAGCACTTCCACTGCTACATCAGTGACTGTGCTGTCCACACACAGATGTGACAAGCCATGGAGTCATGGTCCTGGGTATTTCCATTAAGGGAGCTCATCCAGCAGACAGCAGTCTCATTCAGGTATCATCACTGTCTCTGAGCATGGTCCTGAATGTCAGTGTGCCAGTGAAACTCCTGACTGAACCAGTTATTGTGGTTAGGGACAACAACAATGAACTGTCACCTCTAGCATGCAAGGGTCACACCTGTCTAGCACAACAAGATATAGACCTAGCACTCAGCTTGGCTGTGTTCATGCATGCACTCACAGACCAATTTCACCTGGAGGACCCCTACAGACACACACACACACACACACACACACACACACACACACACACACACACACGCACACACGCACACACATGCACATGCGCACACACACACATACACGCACACACAACATTATTCATTTTCTCTATCTTCCCATTTGTTGTTTTGTCAAAATGTATGCATTCTGACTCATACCCTCTCACCGACCTTTTGTGTCAGCTTAGTCTCCCTGACCCCCACACAACATCTTGTGAAAGTGATGATAGCTGTGCCATATCCCTGTGTTCTACCTTTCTGATTCAGGGATACAAAATCTGTGTCTGATGCTCAGGGTGCAGAACTTACTTACTGTTTACTACGTTTGCATTTGTATTGCAGAACTGTTTACTGTACCTGTGACTTATATTGGCCTTGGAAATGTAGAGAGTTAAGAGGATCCAAATGTCACAATTTTATATTGAATGTTGTTGTAAGGGTTGTGAATTCAGAAACCGCAATGTGTATTATTAGTTTCTAACATATATCTTACAGGATTTTCCAGTCCAAACATATGGCGTATATCACAGATTATGCCATGATACTCAGAGCTTATGATTGTATGACAGCATGGCATTTGCTTTTCCCTTTCTTCTTTTTTCTTCATTTAAAGTTTTCTTGGGTCATTTGTGCATAGCAAACACTAGAAGGGGAGAACCCTCACACTGTGTTTGCATAATGGAAAGCAGCACACAACATTTTCAAACACAGTGTGCACACCCAGTAAGCACCCAATAACTGGAATTGGTGGCAAAATACCAAGCTACAAAATGCAATTGGCGGAAAAACCTCATTCTACATTGGTCTTGATCTCTGGTAGTCATGGCTGGTGTTTGTGGGGAGGGAGTGTGCTTTCAAGCTCAGAGGTGGGCTTTCCAGGAGTCCAAAGTGTTTGTAGGACTCCTAGTTAAGCACCATGGGCTCTGGCTATCGCAGAGGGACTATTCAAGCTCAGAATACAAATCTGAAGCATGAAATAGTGATGCCAGGGCTTTGATCAGTGCTAGAGCTATCCCCTGCACTGCTGAACAATGTTAACACCACGTCAGGAGGAGGAAGAGGGATACCCTCATAGCTGGATTGGGGAATTTAGGACTGCGGACACCCCACAGATGTGTACGTTTCAATTACAGTGATTACTTGTGAGAGTTAAAAGCTGAATATAGTCAAGACTGGTATTCACAGTGGTATTTTGTTCTGTTTTTTTTTCCCCACATGACATGAAGAGAGTTTTGAATGTGAGGACCCATGCCATGAGATTGGCAAGGATGCGAGAAGCTTGTGGTTGCATGCATCAGAAGAGTACTGTTATTGTGCCATTAAAAGTCAAAGACAGCTTTTTTTTTGTATCAAATTGAGCATGCATCTCTCAACTGTAAAAGGAAAATATGCATGCATTAGTCTGTAGGCTAAAACAAGAGTACAGTATTAGAGAGTAGTCAAAGGTTGTGGGCTCAAAAAACACACTTCCAAACTATACAATACTGTTAAATTGTAATATTGCAGTGTAACTTCAGACCTCTATACTAGTGGCACAAATGGCCTGCTGTAAACTGTGATTAGTGTAATGTGAACATGCATTTGTGCAATATATGCACACATCAAGGATTGCTTGCTGCAGTCTGTGGTATAGTGTGCAACTGTTATGAGCTGGGTAGTCTTAAAAGCAAAAACAGGTATTTTTAGCAGTTTTTAGTCGTAAAAGTAAAGTTAAAAAAATAAAGAGTCCAATAATTATATCAATGAATTGTATGCCACATATGAAGTTATTAATGTTATATATTTTTTTTCTCTCACCCAACCCTTTTTTCTCTTTTTTATTTATTTTTTTTTCTTGATATTTTTCCCTATAGCACAGCTGAGCAGGCCTGTTCCACAGGATCCTTCTGCCCCTGCTCCACTTGCTACAGCACCACTGCCCAGCATGTCTGGGATGCAACCTGGCAGCACTCCCTCTGCTACCCCTGCAATACCTCGGGTCTCAGGTGGTTTTGCCGCATAGGATAAGCCAATGATTCCATCCAGGAGCAGTGGGGGAAGTGGTGTTTTTATCACCCATGGTGAACTGCCATGGTTGGTGCATAGGACTGTGTGCTACACTATTGTTGCATGCTACACCAGATGGAGACACTGCTCTCCAGCATTGTACTCAAAAACACAAGAAGGAGACACAGATGTCAGGCACTACAGCCACTGGAATAGTGAGGTGACAGTCCAATGGGTGAGGACTCAGTTCTGTCACCCAGCTTGACGTCCATGGGTTCTTGATGTCCCCACCCTCACCCCAACCATGTTGTTCACCAACCTCCTGTGTCCTTCCCCATCCCTATGTCTTGTCTTGTATGTCCTGTCTGCAGTTTCTTCCTCATTTACCCAACCTAAGTGATCCAGACATACCTATGTCCCTTCCCCAACAATCCTCACTCTCAAAAAAAAAAAATGGGCACCTATCCCAAAAAATAAAAAAAATCATCCCATACATAGCTCTGCATTGTGTGCAAGTGTCTTTTTGATACACTTGATTTCGTCCAATTGGCTATATAACATGATTTTGTTGTGGTCACCCCTCTCTCATGAGGTGATATTGCATAGTCATATAATATTCTGCATATATGATCATTTTTTAGTATTGAAGAAATGGATAGCTATGGTTCTTTCCTACCTCCTCCCCCCATTCCTGCCCTGTTTTCATTTTGTTTTTCCCCCGCTTGCTCCCCATTTCCCCACTTTCTTATCTTCCCCATTTCTTTTCTTTACAGAATTATTGAGCGATGGTGGACATCATGCATCAACATGCAGCAGCAGTTATGAAAAAGCAATTAAAAGTATTAGATAAACTGTATTCCTACCAGTACCATCTAGCCCATAAAAGCTATGTATTACTGCATTAAGTGCATTAACACCTGCTGCCACAGATTCACTTAAGTATCAGGTATATGGGTATACACTACATAACAACTATCACACTTCAGAAATGTGTCTAGAGTTTGTTCAGTGATTGCCTATGTGCAAACATGTGTAGCATGCATGCCTATGCACTTTGGGCTTGCTAAAGTTCAACAGTTACTATTGGGTCTCTAACACATAATGGCTATTTAACTGACTGTTTGATGCAGGTGTTAATGCACTGATAACTTTCTTTTTGGATCCACATAGTTCTGGGTTTGAATACAGCTGTATTTATAACTTTAACTACTTCTACAGTACAATTTGCTCTCTTTAAAACATTATTGCATAATGGTGCACATCGAGCACCCATGCAAAAATGCTTTAAAGAAAATAAATGGGCAAGATAGGACAGTGGTGAAATGGGGAGCAAACAGGGCAAATCTAACTCTCAATCTCTTAGAGTTATAAATCTGGACAAAGCCATATATAAGGGGTAGACAAAGGCCCTAAAATAAGGACAACATTTAAATATTCATTTAAAAAAATTAAGAAATGTGAAGCTGGGACTGTGTTGAAATTTAGAGCAAGCAGGGGGAAGAACATAGGGAAATCTTTCAGAAACTGTGTGACATTTACTACTGATTGTATGAAATGCATCTGTTGCATAACTGATTCTGTGGCAGTAGGTGTTAATGCATTGTTGTTGGAGACAGATGGTACTAGTTTTGAACACAGGTATAGGTAGTATTTTTACAAGTGTCTATGATACTTTGAAGTACATTTACATATATTACTGCCACTAACCACTGTTGCACATTGGAGTGCAAAAAGAAATGGGGGAGATAGGAAAGTAGTGAATTGGGGAGCAAGCAGGGGGAAAAACAAAGTGAAAGCAGGGCAGGAATGTGCAGGAGGGAGGTAGAAAAAAACCATGGCTATCCATTTCTTTAACAGTACAAAATAGTTTATATGTGAGGATTATTAGCTGAATTTGCACTGTCACCTCCGGAGAGAGGGGTGACCACAACACAATCATGTTGTATAGAAAACTGGACCGAATGAAGTGTGTCAAGAAGACATGTGTGTAAAATGGAGAGCTATGTATGGGATAATTTTTTTTTTTTTTGTAGAATAGGTGTCCATTATTTTTTATTTATTTTTTTTTGAGAGAGAGAGGAATGTTGGGGAAGAGACATAGGATGTCGTTGTCACTTAAGTTGGGTAGGTGAGGAAGTAGACTAAGAGGATATACAAAGTAAGGCACAGGAATACTGAAAGATCAACAAGGGGAAGGAGCACACATCCCACCACCGCTGGCAAGGTCACCACAGCTACATGCAGGTGAGGAGTCAGAGAGGGAACCAGCAGCTGCTGTGACTGGAAGTTTATTGTTGTTCAGGAGGTAGGTGAACACCATGGTTGCAGTGAGGGCATGGACATTGAGGACCCATGGATGTCAAGCTGGTTGACAGTGAGAATCAAGCCCTCACCCACTGAAATGTCATCACTGTCACCTCACTGCACTGATGGCTGCAGTGGGTGACATCTGCATCTTCTTCTGGTATGTTGTATGAGGATGGAGAGCAGGCAATCCATCCAGCATAGGTGTGCACCAACAGTGCAGTGCACAGTCCTACACACCAACCCTGGCAGTTCATCATACATGATACATTCACCACCTCCACCACTTCTCCTTGAGGGAACCACTGGCTTATTCTGCGGGGCAGAACTACCTGACAGCCCATGTAGCACAGGGGCAGCAGTGGGAGTGCTACCAGGTTGTGTTCCAGATGTGCTGGGAAGCAGTGCTGTAGCCAATAGAGTGGGGGCAGGAGGATCCTGTGGGACAGGCCTACCCTGCTATGCTGTGGGGAAAACAAGAATAAGGATAAAGTAAAAAGAAAAATATTAGAAAAAAAAAACAAAAATAAAAGATAAAAGAGAAGAAAAGGGTTGGGTGAGTGAAAAAAGAGGGATCACTTTATTAACTTCATATGTGACATACCAAGCATTGATACAATTATTTGACTCTAATCTGTTACCTTTACTTTTAAGACTACACACTCCTAACAGATTTATTACTTTTAAGACTACTCAGTTCATAACAGATACACACTATAGTACAGACTGCAGCAAGAAATTCTTGATGTGTGTACATATTGCACAAATGTGTGTACACATTATACTGATTACAGTTTACAGCAGGCTATTTGTGCCACTAGTATAGAGGTCTGAAGTTACACATTGCAATAATGATGAAAACTTAAGAGAACTGCATATTTGGGAAGTCGGGCATTTGAACCCAGAACCACTGACTATTCTCTAATACTGCACTGTTATTTTTGTCATACAGACTGCTGCATGCATACTTTCCTTTTGCAGTTTAGCGATGTATGCTCACTGTTATTTAAGAATATGGAATTGTTGCTTTGTGCTACACACTGAGAAATGCATACGTTCTTTTACAGTTGTGATATGCATGCTCAATTTAATACAACTGCATTAAATACCAAATACGTTGTCTTTAACTTTTAATGCTACAATAACAGTAGTGTTCTGATGCATACATACCGCATGCTTCTCAGATTCTTGCCAATCTTGTGGCATGAGTCTTCACATTCAGAGCTCTCTCCGTGGTAGCTGTGGAAAAAACAGAACAGAATCCCATTATGAATATCAATCTTAACTATATTCAGCCTTTAACTCTTACAAGTAATCACTGTTATTGATACTTACACATCTGTGGGGTGTCCCTGGTCTTAAATTCCCTAATCCGATGGTCAAGGGTAACCCTCTTTCTCCTGCTGAGGTGGTGTTAACATTGTTCACCAGTGCAGGGGATACCTATAGCACTGGTCAAAGCACTGGCAACACTATTCCATGCTTCAGATTTGTATTCTGAGCCTGAATAGTCCCTCTGCAGTAACTGTAGCCCATGATGATGAACTAGGAGTCCAGTAAACACATTGGATTCCTGGATACCCCACCTCTGAGCTCGAAAGCACGTTCCCGCATCACATGACTACCAGAGATCAAGCCCAATGTAGAATGAGGCTTTCCCGTCGATTGGATTTTATATCCCAATGTTTTGTCACTAATTCCAGTTATCATACACTTGCTGGGTGTGTGCACAGTGTTTGAAAATGTTGTGTGATACTTACCATCGCACAAACACAGAGCTCAGGTTCTCTGCTTCCAGTGTTTGTACTATGTAGCACATCGCACAAACCATGACAAAAAAAAATTTAAATAAAGAAAACAAAAGAAAGGAAAAGCAAATTCAGTGCTGTCATACTATTGTTGGACAGAGTCAGTGCTCTGTGTCATAGCTCTCAACCTTCCACCTGCAAAATGAGAAACAGTAGTCCTCATAGAGTGGAACAAATGGGAACAACATGGAAAACATACTAATGGCTTACTAACATCTGGAACTAGGACAGTTATGTGATGGTCAAAATGTGCTCATTTTACTTACATAAAAGATTTTGTAAGGAATTACTGTGATTCATTACTCTTTACCCTGGATATCAGTGAAAAATTTCATAACACTGGATGTGTGACAGACCCTTTCACTGTGGAACTTTGTGCAACATGAACTTTTTAAGACCCAAAATGAGGTACGTTCCTCGTAATGCAGTACACATGAAAGGTATGATATCTGTAGTCCTGCTGGTTATTGTGGCATTTCATGCAAATTTGTGCACTGGAGCTGCATGGATTTACATGGATTTGCTATCTGTGTTTGCTTGCAAGCTTTCATGGCCAGCAACCTTACATGGAAATGCTATCCACATTCACCAAAGACGTTTTGCAGCCAGCAACACTGCCGTAAGCCACAAAACCTTGCTGAGGCATGCCATGCCTCATTAATATGCATTGTGCATTGCACAGCATTGCACAATGCATATTAATGAGGCATGCCACTCCTCATTAATATGCATTGCTCAATGCATATTAATGAGGTGTGCCATGCCTCATTAATATGCAATGCCATGCAATGAGTAACATCATGTCCATGGTAACACTCCATGTAGGCTCTGAGCGAAGCCTACATGGACTTTATTGAATCCCAGGGAATGTCTTCAGAGCTGTAGCTTCATCTTCTGCAATCTCTACAAAAGGGATTCTTATGGATATTAAATTGGAAGAGAATTTAGACAATTTGAGCTTTTATTCCTGAAACAAAGTAACTACTCTGCCAAAGTTTGTTTACTGCACAGGTATTTGTAAAACAAATAGCCTACAAGATATGAGAGTGTCAGTCATACTATCTTTCAGACTGATGAGGAGCATGCAAAATTAAAACTCAGATGGAAACAAATGGCACTTACTTGCTCCTTTGAGTTTATTAAGATTCTCACAGAGCATGACATATACCAATAGCTGGTATACACTACAGTTATTAGCTTACTGGGATGTCTGAACTGCTTCATGGATACAGATGTTCAAATGTTTAATACCAATGTATAGAGTTTGTTGAAAGAGATGGTTGCCTATGCTTTTAGGCAATCTTGTAGAACAAATTGTTCTTTCAGAGACCAGTGTTGAAAATTGTTGTTAAAAAATCCACATAGATTGATTTTTCTAAGCCTAACTAAGGTCCATAAAAATGTAGTTTCTCCTTCTGGTATATGCATTGTTTTCCAAGTATGTGACCAACTGGCTGTTATAGAAAAAGGTATATATCATCAAACACTGAGCATTCAAAATAGCAACCATCAAAACAACAATTATTTAGGTCAACTCTTAACAACATTCTGTCATATGAGCATTTGCTGTTATTTACAGCCTGAAAAAACGTTCACCTATATGAACATTTAACTGCAACCAGAAAAGAGTTATTTATGAATTGTTACAGGTGATATTTATGGTATAACATTGTATATTCATGACAGCAGAGTCTGCAGTTGCTCAAAGACATATATACATTTTTATTTTTAACAGTTGATATGGTGAGCATTTATACATTGTTTTGGTCCAAGATCTGTATCTTCCCATTTTATCTGGACTGTAATGTACATTTGACAGAATTCTGTTTAAACCACAGCTTTTCTTTTTTTAATAGAGAGAGCTTTTACAGTTGAAAGGCATCACTATGAGGCAAAATTTCTCCCGACTACATGAATCTGTTTGATGCTTGATTGAGTCACAGTACAGTTAGTTGGATGTATACTATCATAATAATGTACTTTTTTTCAAATGATAAAAAGATGATTTATGTTTTATTGTTAAAGATACCAATCATGAATGTATGAGTTTTTTTTTCCAACAAACAAGTCTCAACTGATATGGGTACTTTTTTTACTTGCTGGATTTAGAGTCAGTCCATAGAACATTTGTTTGCTGTATTACACATAGAAAAAGGAAATTATGCCTTGGTATGTATAAACCAACTTCTGCAAAATTATTATGCTTTTTTTTCTTGCTAGTAAAGGCCATCTTTCCCATCTCATATAGCCCAAAACATATGGATCTCTTCCAAAGAGAATGAGTTAAAATTAATATGGTTATACATACATTTGTCTTTTCATGCTATAGGATATGCTCAGGAGGCTATCAGCAGATCTTTGTCTAAGGTTAATTTGAGCAAACTAAAATCTTAATGGTGGCCTCATATAAGAAAAAACAAACAGAAGTAGTAACTTCAATGTAGAGAATTTCATTTTATAACTTCATGTACCCCCTTCATCGAGAGCATAACAAGATATATAAAAAAGAATTGACATGTTGTCTTTAGCAGTTCAGTACTGGCATCTTACTGTAGCTGGTTTGTGGTACTTTGATACTTCAAAATGACTAAATCTGCCTTACTGAGATACAGCAAACTACAAACTACTCAATGGCTTGAGTGGCAGGATGTCTGCCTTTGCAGAAGGACTGTGTGGGACAAAGCCTCACAGATAAATCTGCTGAGTTAACGATATTATCCTTTCAAGCAAACAGCTTTGTGGTGGTGTGTTTTGATAGTCTGGACTTTGAGAAACTGGAGATATCTATGTGAAGCACGTTATCACACCTCTTAAATAATGGGCAAGGCATACATTGACAGCCTGTTGGAGAATACAAACATTTTCCAATTCCAACAGAGTATTAATGCATAGATATCACCTGGTAAAGAACATGTCTGTTGCTTCACTGCACCATACTGTCACGAAGCACAGACTGAAAAAAAAGCAAACTGCTGCCACTCTTTATGCTGACTAAATGCAGCTTTGCCTTTTAGCGAGAATAACATAAAAACATAAATAAACAAAAATTTAAAAAATCAACTAGCAAATTACCTGCAACGACAGTTACAGGGGTTTCCAGTTTTATTTTTTCCTCATTAAATGCAGCTTAAAATGTCACATTTGTTAAGGTGATAAAAAAGAAATTCAACTGTGTGTGTGTGTGTGTGTGTGTGTGTGTGTGTGTGTGTGTGTGTGTGTGTGAGAGAGACAGAGAGTGCATGCCTTCATTGCTGAAGAATTCTGGGCAAAGTCAGCAGCAATGGGTAAGCAAGCAATAATGCCTGACAGGGTGTGTGTTAATGTGTAATTTATGCCCGCCCAGGGGTGTTACACCTCTGGAAGGGCATTCATTTCAAATTAACACACATCCTGAAGGGCATTATTGTGCTTAGAGAATGGGCTCTCTTTAAAACTGTTGTGTTTTGCTTACTTATATATATATTTATTTCTTTTATTACTATATATTTTTTTTTATATATTTTGGATGCAAAATAGTTCCTTTGCCTAATGTTTCTAAGTTGCTGTAGTATATGTAAATGGTGTTAGAGGAAGCATTTTACATCCAAAGTATATCTTTTTTAAAAAATATCTAGATATTTACTTTATTTTTTTGGTCCCTTGCTGCTAAAATGGTTTCTTGCCAGTCATTTGGGGATTGAAGTTACTAAATAATGACATACATTTGACTTTCAGACTTTATTTCCCTTAGAAAATTCATGTTAACACAAATCCCATTATGTAACTTATTTATTTATTTAAAAGCCGTTCCTGTTTGAAGTCTTTCTTTCCCCTTTATGTCAGGGTTTTCCAGATTTCTTCAGATAAAAGGTAAAGAGGTACACATAGACAGAAACATAAACACACATGCTGAAACAGAAACACACATACACACACTTTTTTCTTATTTTACACTCACTAAACAGCAAAAGCGCTGCTTCGCGAGTGTAAAATAACAGCTCGATCATTCTCGCATTCACTTATATGAATGCATACACTCATGCATACAGAAAAACACACACACACTTTTGTTTTTTCTTTTTTTTTAAATATATTTTACATTCTGTAAACAGCAGAAGTGCTGCTTAGTGAGCCTAAAATAATGGAGGCCATTTTGTTTCCTCAGTCTAAGATCCACGGCAGCTTGATATGCTGCCGTGAAGTGATGGACATGTTTTTCAGTGGGTATTATTTGTACATTAAGACCCTGCTGGAGAACGCTTGTTCTGCAATCAGGGTATTGATGTAGTATGCCCATTCTCTAAGAAAGAGATAAACTGTGGGACAATATTTAAATATCACCCAATTTCACTTAAAAATAAGTATTTCATGAGGCTTTCCATCAGCACCCATTGTCTGAACAATAAGAATTATGAAACTGTAATATCTTGCTTTACTGACTGACTGTAATTTACCAGAAAATCAAACATTTTCTAATGACAGAGCCAAAATCTGAGCAAAATCTGGGATGACTTGGATTGTTGCATCAGGGTTTGTAATGCCTTGCACTGTGTGATATTTTTTCATTCATTTGATCATGGTGAAACATCTCAGGAGTATTCATCAAAGAATGTGTCTGTAATTGCTGGACACGTGTGTTTCTGTGTATGTGTGTAAGTCTGTCTGTGACTCTGCACACGTGTGCACACGTGGACATTAAATAATTTCATAGCTTATGTTTGGATGTAAAATACTTCTGACAATAATTACATATGTTGCAACTACTTTCAAACAAGGTCCAAAACCTCTTATATCTTCACAAAACTAACAGCCCCACTGACACTATAACCAGGTATCTAATCTTGCTTCAGCAAATAATCAAAATGTGGTGGAGAGACAGATTTGTTATGCAGTGCTTATCCCTTCCCTGGGACAAACTACCATTCCAAATTAAGCAACGCTCTTTCTTTTATGAAAAAAGAGTTAAACAACTATATAGATATCCACAAATATTATCCCCTGGTATGACTAGCCTATTGTTTCTTAAAAAAGGAGGTAAGAGTGGGTGCTGGCAAGGAGTAAATGACCACTGGGTCCAGTTGGCTTATATAGTGTAGGATTCTATGATTAGGAGGGAAAGCATTTTGCAGAAAAATGTGAAAAAATGTATATATTAATAAAAAATAACAAATATGAAACAATTTAATAAATATACTGTTACCTAAGGGCAATAATGTCTTTCATGGTGGGTGTTATAAGTGTCTAAGGTATTTGGCCTCTCAGCACCACTGCATAGTAATTTAATTCCCTAATAATGCCCACCCTGCCAGGAATTATTGCTTGATCGCTTAGCTGTAGGCTGTAATGGAGATGATCTGAATTTCCACATTATGGTATGTAGTAATGACATTATGACTGATCTTTATCTCATCATCTCCTTTCATGCATGTCCAATGTGACCATGAGCTCTTGTTTTGAGGGACAAGTGTTTGAATATCACTGAAGTAGAGTCTCTTGTTAAAGGAAAGTGTTATACTTGATGAACCTTATTTTGTTAACCAATATGTGTGTGTGTGTGTGTGTGTGTGTGTGTGTGTGTGTGTATATATATATATATATATATATATATATATGTGTGTGTGTGTGTGTGTATATATATATATATATATATATATATATATGGGTCTACTGCTTTTGGTCAAATTACATTTGGTCGAAAATGATTTCAGGCAGCCCACTTCACCGAAAATGCATTTCACTGAAAACCCATTTGGTCGAAAATGGAATATAGCCATTGCCCCACTGCAGTGTGACCCTGGAGTGAAAATATAAAGTTAGGGAGGGGGTGTATCTATTAAAAATACATTGAAACATATAACATCAGTAAAAACTAGTTTCAAAATGTGCCCCCCACATCCCCCAATGTGGGCGGTTGTGCCCCCCACACACCCCTAACTTTATATTCTCAATCCAGGGTCGCAGTGGGGCAGGGGCTGTAGTCCATTTTCAACCAAATGGAATTCGACCAAATGTGCTTTCAATCAAATGAGCTTTCAGTGAAGTGGGCTGCCTGAAATCATTTTCATCTAAATGTTGTTGTTGTTGCTGTTTGTCTTTCGGCTTTTCCCGGTTAGGGGCCGCCACAGCGGAACTCCGGTCCGCTAATGATTGGCAATTGGTTTTTATGGTGTCGAGTTGCCAGCCTGATGCCCAACCTTCAACAAAGGCATGTCCATTCAACAAATGTAATTTGACCAAAAGCAGTAGGTATATATATATATATATATATATATATTTTTTTTTTTTTTTTAATAAAGTAATGCTCTAGCCCAGAAAGATTTTACTTGTGTTTAACTTAGCTCCTAAGCTCTGTTGTGATATGTAGGATGGGATACAATCAAAAGTCATTTTCTGTCTCAGAATGTGTGACAGCCTTTCTTCTTTGTAGGTAGGTCTGATGCTACTGGGAATACTCTCTTCAAAGTATATCATCAGGGTGTTATGCATGTTTATAGTGTGTAGAACTGCATTTTGAGTGATCTGAGGCTACTTCAGTTGATCACTCTGAAATTCTGAGATTGGCCTCACATGGAAACACAGTGACCTTCTGGGTTGATACAGCCCAATCTGATTGTTTTACATCTTATCTGAATGCTTTGTGTTCAATTATTCCCAGCATTAGCATCCTCAATAAGATTGGGCATTTTTCCTGTCAGTTTAATTACTTACATTGTTAAGAAACCAACTTTGGCCTTGTCTAATATTAAGACTTACTGTTGTTTTTCTAACTTTCCTCTTGATGCAAGGTGATTACAGTAAGTGGTCATGTTTATAACTGAATATTTTTTTACTTTTATGACCTCCCAGATACTTATGTAGGTATTTGTTCTTTGATGGTGTCTCTTCACCTGACAGATTATTTTACTCACTCGAAGATTCTGTGACCTCAGAGTTCATTGCTGAGGGTTACATATTGTTTGACCTGATACTAAATTGCTCAGGGATGCAGATGGTTTGACCTCAGAGTTAATTGCTCAGGGTTGCAGATGGTTTAACCTGTGCATGTATGGAGTGAGAGTGCTTGTACCTCATTCAGAATTCATGCAGCATTTGTTGAGTGACGCCCATTTAATCAGTCATGATCTGAGAATTGTGGCTCATCAAAATTTAAATCAGTCAGTGGTAACAAAACCTCCTTATAAAGCTGGATTGAGGAAATGGCACAGACTTGAAATTGCTTCTCATTGGAATAGGTAATGACCTCCTAGTCACCACATCCATCCATCCATCCATCCATCCATCCATAACCCCTTTTTCCCATTTTTTGTTGGAGATGGGGTGGCAATCATCTAGAGACAAGATTCACACTGCTGGGTGACCACATGCCAACATGTTTTTCATTCAGGGTATACCTTGAGACATTTAGCAGCATTTGATAATGTGGGATGTTTTGTAAGGCTGGGTAAAATCTTGATCTTAAATATATGCTTATTCACGTAGCAGTGATCATACTATATGCCACTTTTCACTGTTGTTTTTGTTGTCTAACATTTTCTGCTCTTTATTTTTAATTTGAAGAATATCCTATAACATCATTAGCAAAAGCGGTAAGTGTGTTTATATAAATATGGTTCTCTTAAAATTGGTAATCTGTATTTGTCATACTGTAGCTATTTGGAGCTTTTTCCCTACATGCATTCTTTAAATGGGCTGTGTCAAGCATGGATAATCTAGTCACCAAAATATAAATACATTTTGTTTTGATCCTCTATGGGCATGTCATTAGTCATCCACACTCACTAATTACTTTTCTTCTCATCTTTCCAGGTTCCTGCAAAGGGTGCTTTCCAAAATAAATTCATCTATCAGCTACCCTCCTAATCATGGAAGGCACATAATTTTCATTTGCAATATATAGGAGATGCCATGTGAAAGACAAGTTTGAAATATCTTTCTTATGTGGATGGTAGTCACTTGTAACAATCTTTCTCTCAGGAGTAATTTCTTTAACTGTTAAGATTCAGAGGAAGGATGGATGCTGCCTTGGTTTGATGAGTAGTGCTTTTCTTTGCTCATTGCATTTTTAGAACCTCTGCACAACTCAATTTCTTAATTGTAATGTCATCTATTTGGTAACAGACTGGAGTCTGTACCTTCAGTAAGGCATCTAAGAATCATAGTCGATGCTGAGATTCAGTTCCCGACTAGGTGTCAGCTTTATTTAAATCTTTACATCAACCAAGGAATATTGTCCTAACAAACATATTTTTTTTATAAAGGAATTTTTCTAAGTTTGTACCTGTTCAAGTCTCTAAGCATTTACGTGACTCTTGTGCACTCTGCCTGGGGTCTGATGGCTGTGCAGGTCATGCAAAAAGCATAACTTAGTTGTAGTATAGACCCAAGAAGGAAACTGCAGTTACTTGTGTTGTCTGGTTGTGGTTGCTGTCAGGATTAAGCTTATGGTGGACACATATGCATGCATCTATTTATTTATATCACTTTGTTGACCCAAGTAGTAGACTAGATAGAACTCATTTTCAGCAGATACCTGGGGAGAAAAATAATATTCTACAATTTAATGTACAAGTTGTATGCAACAAAAGCAATGCTATCTTGGTAAACACTTATTTGGATAAAATACTGAGACATGGCTATTATGTAATAGTTTCTAAAATACTTGCTAAAGATGGTGTAATAATATGAAATATCTATACAAATATTAAAAAGCATGCTGTAGTAGTACAGAAACTCTGAAAAGAAAGAGAATAGTTGCTAAGAAAAGACAGCTACTTACAATAAGAATATTGCATGTGTAACATTCAATGAAGCAATGCAAGAACACTTTTTTATGGAAAATGGTGTAGTAGAACTGTGGTATGACTTGTTTATTATCTAGACATTGCATTTCCATTGATAGAAGCAATATAATAATTTACCGAGGGGCAGTAAAATGCAGAGTCAGACAACTCATTTTATGTCATTTGATGGGAGCTACTGCATGCAGAAATTATAAATTATGAGACATAGGAAGGATAAAAAGTAGAAATCTCAGAACAGGAGATTACGTGAGGGTAGGGCGAGCCTTACTGTTATGATGTAAAAAAATGCATCTTTCACATCTGTGTAACCAATAGCTTTTAAAGAGTTATTTGAAGGCCTGAGTGAAGGATGGAGTGTTTCAATTTATTCTAAACTTAGATAACTACAAATAAAGAGGAAGTTTCCCCATGTCAGACATAAGATGTGGTTATTCTGTGCAAAAACTGATTAGTTGAACAAATGCCATCATTTGATTTGTACCATTCTATGATGTGGTTAAGTAGGAGGTATTTGTGAAGGAGGAACAGGTAGGGCACTTTTGATAGTGATACTGGCCAGGTTAATTTTTAACTTTCGACAGCTGATGCAGTGATGGGTTTTTGACTGAAAATCAGAGGTAAACTGTGTTGCATAAGGTAGATTGGGTGAAGTTTGTTTATCAGGGGTAAGCTGAGACATGTGAAGGTGTTGGTTAGGTAAATTAAAATGTGTACTAAGAAAGTCCTTGCCACTACAACATGGGTCTGTGCAACATGTAGTATCGTGTATATATGTACAAATAAAAACTAGAAGAAAAACCTAATCAAGCTAAAGTTTTCACTGTGATACCTTAAACTTCCTGGAATAGAGACCTATGGGATATATACAAAATGATCCCTTAAGAACATCAAGTGTTTTAGTTATATAGGTTCTGAATGCCCATAACTTTTTCTTTTTTAAGTCTTTATGGACAGATTCAAGCTAGCAAAGCCAAAAACCGCTAGCTATGGACATGCAGCTTTCCACCTTTTTATGACTTCATCAGCACAGTATAAGAAGACTGTTTGGCCATGCTCTCGAAACACAGGTTCTCTAAATCCAGCTGATGTCCATAACAATTAAGGTGTCTGCAAAATACCCCAGCTAACAAACAAAACTAAAAAGTATAACGGTTACATAGGCAAACCAATTAGTAAAAACTACAAGAAAAACCTAACCAAGCTAGAGTTTTCACTGTGTGATTCCTTAAACCTCCTGGAATAGAAGCCCATGAGATATATACAAATGACCCCTTAAAGACATCAAGTGTTTCAGCTATAGAGCTTCTGAATGTCCATGACTTTTTATTTTTTTCCTTTTTAAGGCTTTATGGACAGATTCAGGCCAACAAAATGAAATGCCACTACCTGTGGACATACATGTTTTGGTTTTCTCTGTTCCAGGAGGTTTAAAGGGACAATCGCAGTGTTTAAAATTAGGGTCCAAGTTAAGCTGACAGAAGTTATACCTGCTTTGACACGTCACTTTCATTCCTACCCACAGTGTCTTTTTACTTTTAAATATCTTGTAAATCCACAGTTCCAGTCTTGTTTCAGCTCGCAGGATAAACTAATGTTTGGATTTGTGTTCCTCTCTGACTTACATTAGATTGGAGAATTATGCTGCTAGGTCCTGGCGCATGTTTAAAATAAAGAAAGCTGTGCCAGGGAAAGGGGGCATCAGTATATACTAATTTTTAAATGTTGCATCACTCATGTTTCTACAGATGTATAAGCAGCCTGCTCCTAAAAAATAGCGTATTTGTCTAGTAGTGTTCAGAAATCAGCATATATCAAACTAGGAGCTGAAAAAGGAAAAAAGGAACAGAAGAGTGTGTCTACTAATGCTCCAACCTTCTGTCACACATTTGCTTTCTATGGAATTATTTGCAGGCTAGAAAGTCACTACACCAGGCTAGTATTCAAATAAACATGAAAGAAAGAGAAATATGGCTTCCACTACTGTTTGTTTGACTCAGATGCTTTCTATAGGTAGAAGCCATGTCATACAATTGTTGTAGATGGCTAGGATTCACAATCACCATAGAATAAAATATGAAATGAAAGAAACAAAAAAACTCTGTTTACTAATGTTTTAAAAGCCTTGCATTACTGACATGCTTTCCAGAGTAGCACCAGCAGTCAGGTCATAAAATGCCTAAAAGGCTACTTTTCTCAATTGGTAAAATGCAAGGATTAAACTAATGTATGGCTCACAGGGAGAACTGTTGTCAGTTCAACTGCAATTTGAGATAGAATTTGGCTAACACCTTTGAAACTTCCTTCAGGCACTCTTCACCCACTCCCCTCAGCCAAAGGTGAGCATGCTCAGAAAGGCAAACCTGAAATGTAAACAAAGGCTGAATCAAAACAAAAAATCCCTGGGACTGTCCCTTTAAGGTATAACACAGTAAAAACTCTAGCTTGGCTAGGTTTTTCTTGCAGTTTTTACTGATTGGTTTGTCTGTGTGACCTTTTTATTTTTTGGTTTTATATACATACATACACACACACACACACACACATATATATATATATATATATATATATATATATATATTATATATATATATATATATATATTTAGTTTTAGTTTTTTTGTCTCACTCTTTCCAGTTTTAATTTTTGCTAGATGGTGAGCCAAAAAAAAATCATAACAGCTGATAGTTAAACCAGTTTCCTTGCCATAACTGAGTGGCTCATATGTTTCTGACGGTTGTATGCAGATGGGAGGAAGAAGAGGACCTCAGTCCTAAGTAATGGGCATTCTGCTATGTCTTATTATCAGAGTAGCTGACTTATCATTCACTGAGTTCAGATGCTGATCTAGAGGAACTGTATGGTGGTTTAACATCAAGTAATGAACAATAATGTCTGGCTTGCAGGTTGTTGGCTTAAGATACACAAATACAGTAAACAATAAGGAGTCCACAACGGCAAATTAGGGGACCCCAACTGCTTCTGAATAGGGGCCATACACAACAGGGTCTGTGATAAAGATAGGGCTTGGGTGTTGTTGTGACATAATGAGTCACATTTGTGAACCAATACATAAAATCATGCATCTGCATTTGTCTTTTATGCTTTCCTTGAATGTTTTAACAACCTAGTGATAGATTGTGGGGCATGTTGTTTTAATAAATTGGTGTCTACTTTTGGTGCTTTTCATGTTTGTAGATTTATTGAACTGATATTTAATTGTTTGTTTTCGGAAATATTTACTTGGATCCCTTGGATTATTACTATCACATCTTGCTCTAGACTTGCCTTATATGTACGGTAGCTCAGTGCGAGTAAATTAATATTTTTATCAGATAACTAGTTCCATAATTGGTGTGGTTCCAGTGTTACTGAAAACTGTCTTCTTACTCAGTTAACCTAGTAAAGAAATAAGCAAATAAATATGTAATTGTTTGGAATGTACAATATTAATTCTGCTTCACGTTTTGTCAGTTGTAGAATTTAGATACTTTTCAACTAAAATATAGAAACAGTTCTGGTCTGTCATTTTTCTATAACACACAGTGGAAATGTGAATTATGGACTGATGAACATGCATAAAACATTATGATTACTACACTACTCATGAAGTATACTTATTAATGCAATTTCTGTATCCTGCCATCCTTTACTGAACCTTTGTGAACCTATGAGAAGTGTTTTACTGCAAGCTCAATGGTCTTATCCTTAAAGCAAATTCAATAATCAGCTGTGCAGAAACAACATAAGTAACCACAACCATAGACTACATGAAGCAGTGAAACACTACTGTGTGCACCAGCAGTACACAATACATAACCACAATACAATGTATAACCAGTTTATGTACAAGGATACAGAAAACAATTCCAAATATAGTTTTTGTCAGTTCTGGTTATTAGTTAAACTAAAACAATTTCCTGGGACCTGTAGTAACGCACTTATTATACAAAGGTTAGTAAACTAAAGATTGTATTCTCTTGTTAATTCAGATTTGTCTGTGATAACAAAAGTATCACAGGATGTGAAATAAAGGAGTCACACCATTGGCAAATTGGTTGCTACTTTTGTGCATTCATTCTTTCATTCATTTTCTCAAAACGTGCTCTATCCTACACAGTAATCAACTGATGTTATTATGCTCCTGGGGAGCATGTTTCTCTGTAGCAGGATGAGTGAGAGTGTGCACACTTACACATGGACATACCAAGATCATGAAATGTACCTGTAGATAATTTATAAACAAATGAGAATTTGGGCATATTTCTGGGAAACTGCAGTGAATCTGAAGGTATTTTGGGGAAAGGCCTTTATTCATTACTACTATAAAATCTCAGCTCAGTTATGTAATTTATTTTCTATCTGTAATGCCTGTAATATCAGATATTATTCTTGGACTTGCAATTTTATTTACTTATTTTTTTTTCTACTTATGTTTCTATTCTTCTTCCCCAAAACTCCAAAAATGTACTGTCTTCCAATCTGTTCATAGTAAAAGAATATATTCCACCTACCCATCCACAACCCCTTTCCCCATTTTTGCACATGGGGTTGGGGTGTCACTTCAATGGTGACAATCATTTATTGCCAAGGTTTACACCGCCGGGTGGAAATGATGCAGTATTACATTACAAAGGTTAAAGTATTAAGCTGAGTTTCTGACAGCTGATAGATATGAGTTTAACTGGCACACTAACATGCTTTAGCCATATTAGGCTTTCTCTGAAAAAATGTATTAATAATAAATGTGCCTTATATGTTTATGAAAATAAAATATCAATTCAAGATTACTTAAGAATGTGACTAAATTACCATGAATTCAATGTACAGTTATCAGTGTAATATGCCTTAAGATTTCCTTCAGTTTTTGCTCTCTCTCTCTCTCCTAATCAGAAATTGCCACAATTAATAAAAAGAGTCAGTCACCTCCCTTAAACCTGCACAATGATTTTACTTGTTGAAATAATCTCTCAGTATATGTTGTACTGCAGATTAAGAACAACTTTGCATCTTCCTTCCTAATACTAGCGAGTTGGCGTTGACAGACACAGAGAGAGGGTGAGGTATATCACCAAGCATCTTGCTGTTTTATTCAGTTCCTGATTTTTAAAGCTATCTGTCAGACTGGTGACAAAGCAAAGGATTACTTACGGTGTAACATAGCAACAGGAGAGAAATATGAAAAAGCTACAAGTGAAGCATCTTCAAGAGGTAAGGATGGCATTTTAACTGCATGATTTCTAAAAAAAATATATCCTGGAATTGTAGATATATGTGTGTGTAAAAAAACAAAGAATGTAGTTGCAATGTAATGCATAGATTGCTATTGCTGAGCTGAATACATGCATATTATCATTCTCCAGGGAATGCTTTTCATATGGATATTCCCTGTCTCAGATATAGTCTGTAAATATTTTGCATTTAAATCATACATTCATGGTCAGTATGTTATTTGTATTTATTAACAATGCAGAAATACGAAATAATTACTTATTCTTTTCATTTCTCCTTAGCAGTCTTATCTCAAATAATATTTCCTTTTCATAATTGCAAAGTGCCCATGATACCAGGAAGACAAAATGTATAATTAAAAATACTGTTTAAGTACACTCCAATAGGCATTGACTTGGTATTTATAGAATCATATTCTAATGGTTTAAATGTATAATACATGGTTACAGAAGACAGTTACTGAAACGGTTATATAAACAGTATGTGTATGAAGATGAATCATTGTTTAATTATATATCACTGCGGTGTACAGATCTTTCTTCTGTGTTAGAGAAGGCTGTATGTATTGTTTCATATAAAAACTGTACTAGTAATGCAGGGCATGCTTTCAAATTTGCATAATAACTTATTTGTTGAAATTCTGGTAATTCAGATGAATTCAATTTAGTATTTACTTCCCATATGTAAGTGCAAAATTATTAAATACATGTTCTATCCAGGTCATATATGTCGACTCCTTTATGCTGCAGGTTCAAAGACCATATCACTATTGACCTTGTATATTAAAAACTGAGTTGTAAAGATTTTCTTCATAGAACAGTGATCACGGAAAGGTAAATAATGAACAATACTTTTAATGATTACATAACTAATTACTCAGGATGTACCGGTCTAGTTTGAGAAAAGTGCTTTTCTACATACCAAACTGCTAAGTTTGTCCATTTGCCTTTGTAGCTAATTTCAGCTATTTCCTTTCATATAACTAAATTCCATTCACTGATATCTGCTGTCTTATCATCTGTGAAAGACAGAGTGAAACAACAGCTTTTACTGGATAGGTTCCAACTGCATTAGCATAGCTATGTGCTATAATGAAACAAAAAACATCTCACTTTAGCATAGACTTGGGGTTCCACTTGCAATATTATTTTTTTCCTTATAGTATCCTGTATACTTGTGGCTTTCTTACATTTTATCACTTACAAAAATCTTAGATTTTGCTCCGCCAGTCTGAGTATAAATCCCTTCATTTTCGATCTTTAAACTACTTCCTTCACTATGAATTCTTGGGTCTCATTAAAAAGGGTATATCTCTGACATGCCTTGTGGGACTGACTGCATAATCAACAAACAGCAAACAAATGAGTGTAATTACTTAGACAGTACAAATATACACCTGTTATTTACTAAGCCTTAATACTTTAATGAGCATTAATGAGGCATGATAGTAAAAAATAGTGGCTTGTAAATACCTTGTGGGGTCCAGTATTTCCTTAAGAATGCCCTGAATAATCAGTTAAATAATTAGAGGTATAATCAAGGCCAGAAAGAGCACTACTAAAAATGTAAACTTATTCATTATACTTTTAAAATCATAATGGCACATGTGCACTTATTAGAGCAGCACACTTTATGTCTTGCACACACACTGCGTGATTAAGCTACATTTTGACACTTAAAGTTTATATAGTGACTTCCAGCAGACAATGGAAACAGTAGCATACTAAATGCAGCAAAGGAAATTAATATTTTTGTGTTGATAATAGATAATAAATGCAGCTTTACTTTTTCCATGCTGTTCTAGTTTTCTCCTCTTCTCATCAAATAAAATAGACTGACTTGATGTACATGTGATTAAACATCACAACATGTCAGTTTTCTGGGTTACAGAAAACTCTAAAAGTATCAAATAATTTATTCTACGTCTTTCTGTAATTCTAAAAACAGAACTACTTAGACTAGATTCTTACGTGTTATCTAATTTTGGTCCACCTCACTGGAATGGAATCCTACAAAATCTTTTTTGTTGAAATGACACCACTGAATCAGTTGACATTTGCTTTGTTTTAACAGGTACCGTGAATAGGATATTCTTCTTTAATGTACATTTATTTCAGAACTTAAAGCCAGTGTATTTAGCATGAAGCTATCTACTCCTTTTCCATTTTTACCTTAAGATACTATTCACTTTTCCCATGTATCCATGTCCCTCCTAGCACTTCCTGCCTCTACTTGTATTAGGATCAGGTGTACTTTACCAGATATGATAAGTCATTACCTAGCTTTTTTATTCACAGTTTAGTCTTATATAGTTTAACTACTGACTTTTAGTAGTGTGAGTTATTTGTGTTAATGAGCATTCTCAAACTCCGACTCCAGATGTCCAAATAGCTGGCTTGCAGTTTTTCACCATTCTGTTCTCCTTGCTTTTGGAAGATAAGAAATTTGATACTGCATCACATTCTACATGAATTATCCCATCATATTATGAAGGATCACAGAGAAACATTAGCAATGACAGCAGTTCTGCAGTCTGTCTTGTCCAATTTCTGGTGTGAATCCTACAAGCCCTAGTGGACAGTCCACCTTCAGTTTTAGAAGATCAACAAGGATCTGTCCTTGCATGAAATTCCTGTATTCAACCTACCAGTAAAAAAATTTGCGTAGTCTGACATATCTGCATTCAGAACTTCTTTTTAAGATTTCAGAGCACAAATACCCATTTATTATTAATGTCTTCATGTTGCTATTATCAAACTGAATGTTTTTACATTTGTTACACATTGTGATGCCTCTGTTATTTTTTCCTCTACTTCTCTATGAACCTATTATCTGCCTTTATAATTCAGCACTACAGATATATTCTTCAAAATACTGATTTATAGAAATAGTTCTCAAAGCAGAGCTCCTAGATATCAATGTTATTACATGCATACTCCAAACAAGTACACCCTCCCTTTTATATGACATCAGTCTATCCACAGACTATACTTTATTATGTTAATTATTTTGTTCTATATCTACTCATCCAGTTCTGTTGATTTAATTTCCGCAAGTCTTTGGGGTTTCTAAAACCATAAGAGAAATGGAATCTATTCCTAAGTCAAAATGTGAATTAAGTTCATGAAATTAGTATTGTTTCACTCTTTGATGTTAGCCAAAATATTCTTCCCAGCACCTGCAAAGTGCCCAGAATTGACTCCTTCACAATTCCTATGGAGTTACATGTAACAGGAGCACATCTTAATTCAACTGTAATTTTTTTAAGAGACTCGTTGCTCCTGCTACTATTAGAATTGTCTGGGTATCCTTCTTCCACGTTGCTATTGTTTCTGGCTGCACATCCTGGTATTTTATGATTCTGCGTCTCTGCATATAAGACACTGTAATCACTGAGTGTAGCAGTTTGAATGATCAATTCTTCTTTTGTCTTCTTTTCACAGACTATTATATCTAGCTTTCCTGCATTTGTTTTTTGAACTGTTGGTAACGGGTGATCCCAAGTGATGTAAACTTCATCAGTGACTCTAATGCTTTGTGGCTCATGTCTCCAAACTTCTCAGCTACTTCAATATTGTAATGTTTGCACGATACCTATTACAACAGTCTTGCCACATTATTATGCCTTTCTGTATACAGGCCCTCCGCCATTAGTGTAACACACCCAGCAACAAGACGCGTGGCTGTTTCCAGTTCTGTTTTATAGAACCTGCATTTGTCTGTCTCTTCCACATGCTCAATGGACTTTGTAAACCAATGTGTACATAGTCCACTATCTTGTTACAGAACCTGCATTTGTCTGTCTCTCACACATGCTCAATGGACTTTGTAAACCAATGTTGGGCTGCCAATATTAATCTTTCATCTTTTGACTTAAATTCACCTCTACTTAACTATTCCTGTGTCAGATCCAGATCTACATGAAGTTGAAGTTGTTGTAGAAGTTTTCTGTACTTTCAACTATGTTTATGCCTTTTCCACATTTCTTGCCTTCTCATCTGATCCTTCATCTTATAGTCTTTCTTTTGTTTTTCAGCACATTTAGTTGCTGCCTGATTTTTATCTACTTCTGTCTTGATTTCCATTCCCACTTGACATGTAATCAATTTCGAGGGGGCCCATACCTCCTTCAGAATGAGGAATATATAATCTTGTTATACACTGATTTTTTTATATATATTATCTGATAAATGTGAAGCATTTTTCTTGTGTTCCTATCCAAATGATCCAATAACTTTTGGGGCAAGTCAATCATCCTAAAACTGTAGAACAAGTTGATTTATATCTTGGATGTTGTTCCTAGATGTTAGAGCTGTTTTCAGTATTAATTTTAGTCTTCTAAAATATTCCTTACTGAGTTTTGCTTGCATTTGTTCATACTTGTCAATCCTTCAGCAATTCCTAAATATTTATACAGTCTGCCTGCTCTAGTTCCTTTATATCACATTCCTGTTGCAGGCTCATATTTTCTTGGTGCTGCAGCTTTCCTGCTTTAAATGTTGCTGTTGCACATTTTTCATGACCAAATGATATTATTATATCATCTGAGAAAGTTTTGACCACTTGCAGTTGTGCATTCAGCTCCTCATCTGATGAACTACACAGTTTTAAATTATCCACTAAAAGACAGTGAAAAGTCTTTACACTTTGTTGTTTTTTAAGAGCCAAATTCTAACCATGACCTAATCTGTTAAGTCGACAGCTTAATGGGTTAAGGGCAAGACAAAACAGCAGTGGTGAAAAAGAGTCACCCTGAATATCCCCCTTTCAACTTTTATCTCAGTGATTATCATTTGTCCTTTATTATGGCTTAGCTGCAAAGTGGTTTGCCACTGTTTCATGGTCACTGTAACGTAATTGATCAATGTAGGGTATATATTATACATTTGCAAGTACTCCTTTATCCATGAATGTGAGATGATGTCAAATGCTTTGTTTGTAACATATCCATACCATACTTACATTCTTCCCCTTTTTACAATTCTCCATTATGATTTTATTTAACAACAAATGATCCTTTGTTCTATACAATGTTCTTTTGTTATCATTCTGTTCTATTGCTGTGATTGAGTATTATTCTAAATGACTATAAACACTGTCAGCATCAATTCCACTACATAGTTTATACATCGCTGGAAGGCAAGTTATTGGTCTATGATTTTTAGGATAGCTTGCTGGGTCTTCATAGATATTTCTCTAAAATATGCTTATTTTGTTCTTTTTTGTGGTGTTTCTATTCCTTTTGCTCTGTTTCCCAATTCTCTATAACTTTTTTTTTGGGTAATCAACTTAGTGCTTATTTT